>NW_007726245.1:549116-565552 GCF_000696425.1 Galeopterus variegatus
CCCTTCCCCTCTCCCCCTCCCGGCTCAACGCGGACCCCCCCATTCCCACCCCCGTGGGAACGTTCGGAGCCTGCACTCCTCAGCCCCTCTGCTCGCCTCTTCCCTCACCTCAGCCCCGCTCCCCGCCCTCTTCCCGGCCCTGGGCGCCGGCCGACCGGTCCCTCCGCCGCCTCCCGGCCGCGGGGAGGACATGGCCGCGCACAGGCCCGTGGAATGGGTCCAGGCCGTGGTCAGCCGCTTCGATGAGCAGGTAACGGGCCCGTGGCAGGCGGGAGGTGGGAGCGGAGTGGGGGTGGGGACAGAGTGGGTGAGGGGAGGAAGGAGCGGCCGCCTCCCCCGCGGCTGCCTCCTGCTCTGGAGGAAAGGAAGGGAAGGGGGGATAAGTGGGGGTGGCCAAAAGGGGAGGTGCGGGGAAGGAGGGGACGGCTGGGAGCTCGGGCTCCCCTTCTCTGCTAAATCGGGGGGTGGGGCCCTGGCCCTGACCAGCTCTCCGACCCTCCATCCCCTTTATCCCAGCCCTTCCGCTTGCTGAAAGGGATGAGTGACCTGGGGGCGTTTCGGGGTCGCTCCATCTGGATTTCATCATTCCCCTCACTTTTTTTTTTTTTGAGCGGAGGTGGGTAACATTTAGGTTCCCTCCTAGCTGGGGGTGACTGAGGGAACCCTAAGGCCTGTCTTGTGTACCCACAGTAGGAGAACGATAACATCCCGCCCCTCCCCCAGTTTCTTCAGCTTCCTCTCTTGGAAGGGGGAGAGTAGAAGAAAGCAGGGAAAGCACAGGTTTTTCTTACTTTCTGCTCCATCGTCTCAGCCTGCCCCGAGAGCTCCCAGTGCACACTGTGCATCTTTTTGATGCTCCACACGGGCGTCCCCCCATATCCCGATGACAAGATTGTCTTTTACATTGCCGTTTGCAGTGGAAGCTGTGTTCTGAAATATTTCCCTCTCTTTTCCTTCCTTGATAAGTGCAGTCGTCCCCTCCTCCCCCCTTTTTTCTTGCCAGTGGTCTGAGGATGTGAGTACTGCTTTTTTGAGTGGGAATCTTGGGGAGTAAGGGGAGAAGGGTGAAAGTGAGAAACTGCATCTGAGCCACCAACAACAGACAGCAAAGACAGCTGGGATGTGGCCCTGGAGCGGATAATTCTGCTAGTGTTTGTTGTTGTTTTTGACTCTTGCCTTTGGTTGACAAGAGAACATTCATTGAGAATATTTGGGATGGAAAAAAAAAGCTTAATAGTTTGGGGAGGTGACTTTTTATCCCCTGAGTTTCACACACTAAATCCAGGGGCTCATCAGAATGAATGCACACATAGTAGAAATTTGTGTGTGGAAATTAGTTTAACTTTGTATTGCTGTGGGTAGTTGGGATGGTTTAAAGGGATGCTTTTTTTGCAGCGGCACTTCTACCATGGGCTTCCAGTGATGAGGGAATTGTTTAACATTGAGTCAATCTATTCTGTTTATGGGATGTAGTCATAAAACATTATGGGAGCTGAAGGAGGGATGCTCCTCTTTCATTTGATCTATAAACGTTTTTTTACAGGACTCTAGTGTTTCTGACCTACGTGAAAGCTATTTGGGAATAGGCAGAGGAAGTTGAGAAGAAGCTACGTATGTAAAATAAAATTACGAAGCTGACAGAGACTTGAAAGAGTTGTTTTACTGGGTCCAGGGGGAGTCAAGCTTTTTTTTTTTTTTTTTTAAATTACAGCCAAGGCATTTGTATCTTGAACCACTTCAGTCCCCAGGGAGCATGTGCGTGTCTAAAGATGGCAACTCTGTTTATGATTGAATTGATGTTTTGGTTGGACTTCTAATATTTGTTGATTAAAGCAGAAATGCATTACTGGCTATTGCTAATTACATACATATTGGACTCTGGGTATTGCTCAGCAATGTGGTGCAGTATACCCAGTTAAAAGAAGTGGTATTCCATCCTGGCATTTTGAGCTCAAATCCTTGTTTCCAAGTGGGTAAAGTAAAAAATTCCTGTTCTGCTGATATTGCATCTGAACCTAATACTGGTATTTATGGCCTAAGTTGAATAAGTGTTACTAATTTTGGAAGTAATCACCTCCTTGATTAGGGAAATGGCAGTTGCAAAAGTGGACAGCCAGAAAGCTGAATGTATCACTTACATTTTCTGCCTCTCCTTAACCTGACTTTATAGTTCCAAATAGTAAGTTTCTAAATTGAAACTGGAAAGTTTTAGGTGTGTAGCTTTAAATTGTGGCTCATTAGCCCAGTTTCTTAACAAATTAGAACCTTCTTGCATACCTCACCTAGCTCCATATGCCTGCCTCATCAGTCCCTGTAGGACTTTATTTCTGAAAGGGAGTAAGGGTAAAATATGGATATTGGAAGTATTTTTTAAAAAAGAAATTGAGAAAAGTCATCCCAAAACGATTTGTTGTAAATATGTTCATTTAAAGCACTTATATTTTCTTTTTTGGGGGGAGGGGGGTGCGCTCTGGCCAGTACAGGGATCTGAACCCTTTACCTTGGTGCTATAAGGCTATGCTCTTAATAGCTGAGCTAACCGGCCAGCCAGAGCACTTATATTTTCTGTATTTTGTCAAGTAATAACAGTATATGAAAGCCAAAAAAAACACCTTTTTTTTTTTGGCACCTGGCTGGTACAGGGATCAAATCCTGGACCTTGGTGGTGTTAGCACCATGCTCTAACCAACTGAGCTAACTGGCCAGCCCTAAAAAATAACATTTTAATGAACATGTTGTAGAATAAACTCTGATTTGTTTATTTATAACAGCATATTGGTTGTTCTTATACATTGAATGCTAATCGGAATGTTCATTGAATATGTAGTATACAATTCACAGTATAAAATGATTGGCAAGTGTCTTTGAAGTTTTAAACCACATGCTAATGTGGCCAAATACATTTGTAAAACTTTGAAGCTATTTTGGATTTAAAAAAAATCTCCTAACCTGGTCTTAAAGCCTGGTCTCCAATTTTTATAAGGCCTTATAAGTTGAAAATGAATACTGTTATGGTGAGGGATATTTTATGGTGAGTGAGAAAAAAATGCTTATTCTTTATTCTGGAACTCATCTTTTAAAGAAATTTCTTCCAGCTGGCCCTCAGTTTTCTGCACTCTCTCCCTCCCTCCACCTTGTCTAGGATCTAATTTAATTTAGTCTTTCTTTATGTGAGCTTCTTCCTTTTCTCCTTCAAACTTACTGAGGTTTCCTTTTCCTTGGAAATCAAACATTTACTTGGTCCTGCAGCTTTCTCTCTGTAGACCAATCCTTTTCTTCCTTTTGTTGCCAGATACCTGCTGCCTCTACTATTTATCTACCCATTTCCTTTCTAACTCTGAAAACTAGCTTCTGCCTTTGCTTTTCTTCTGGACTGCTGCTTTGTTGAAAGTGATACCTTCTGGCAAAACATAGTGGTCTTTGCTCAGTTTTAACAACACTGTGATCTTCCCTTACCTCTGGAAACCAGGCTCCTTTAGTTCCCAAGACACAATATTTTCTTGTGTGTGCATTTACAGATCCTTATATATCGATGTTCTCATCAATCCTTGAACAGATGTGCTTTGTCTGTCATACCATGCCTACCCATCACTGAACTGGGGTTCCTAAACAGGGGTCTGAGTTTTGTTCTGTTTTTCACTGCCTCTGTCCGTATGCTAACCATTAGTTGTCTTATAGCGCCTATATTTCCTCATCTGTCAAAAAAGAATTGACTGGAATATCTTTGTTTCTTTCATATTTAAGTATTAGATGATTTAAATATTTTAGTAGTATCTGTCTGTTACACGATAGTCTTTTGGGTGCTGACCCCACTTAATTTACCATACTATTTCTCATGATGCCTCATCATGAGAAATAGTTCCTGGCAGGTTCCAGGCAGGTTGGTGCAGTCTCCTCCATATACATCATGTTTATTTCTGCTTCTTGGCCTTTGTTTGTGCCTGTCCCTGTTTGAATGCTTCTGTTTCCTCCTCTGTACTTTTCTAAGTCCTGTCCATACTTCAGTGTTCAGCACAAACATCATTTTTTCCATGAAGTCTTTTTAGATTTAAACTCACTGTATCTTCTTGGTGTCCTTGTCACCTGGGGTTTTCGACACAGCTTAGCTTTATTTTATTTTCTCTTGGTTTTGTTGTTTTTAATCAAAAAGAGTATAAGCTTTCTGAAATGAACCTCCTGGTAGAATTCTCTTATAGTCGCTCTAGTGCCTGGCACAATTATGAGCACACAGTACATCACTGATGAAATGTTTTCCTAAGATTCCTGGTTGAAGGGTAGATTGGCTAAAAAGAATGGTAACTTTGGCTTTGTTTTAAATGTAAATAACTGAATTTTAATTCAGTGTTTGTGATAGCCTAGATTTTATAGCATAAGTGATATTTTAGTTAAGAATGGGTAAAAAAAAAAAAGTGTGCTCAGAGGAGGAACTTATTTATATTTTCTCCTACAGAGCAAACATTTTTTTGAAACATGTTTCAGATTTGATTAACTACCTTGTGATCTTGGATTTGTCACTTACTGTTTGTTGTAAGTCTCTATCTACATAAGGGAATTTTTGCATTAGTCTGATAGGATGATGAATGTGAAACACTTTGAAAAGTCTAAAATTATTCAAGTATAAGATTCATACATTTTCTTTATAGCTTACTGATTATTGTGTTTTCACTAAATAAGGGAGAGTGACTAGTCACTGTATATTCCCTGGTATCTATCTTGGCCAATAAATACCTTTCTTTAGCATTCATTGACAAATACTTTTAGGGTACTAATAGCATACTTCTGTAACATATGGGTATCTGTAATTATCTGTTTTCTTGCTTTATCTTTTAATTTGTGGCATACATATAATATGGTTCATCAAGTTTGGGAAGTATAGAAAGATGTTATAAGGTGCTATGTAAATTAAGCCAGAAATATTGTTTTATTTTATTTTAAATATTCCAGTTTTTTACACTAATTTTATTTTGCTTTTTAACCAATAGGAATTTAGATTCTTTTCCTTAATCTGCTTTTAAAAAAATACGTTTTAGATGGAGAATTTTGTCCCTAAATGAAAGTTTAGTCATAATACAGTGGTAAGTGTGCCTTATTTTTACATCTTTATTCTTTAAATTACTCAGACTGCTATGGGCATTTTGGTTTTATCCTTTAAATTTAGTGTTCTGTGATTCTACGAGGGGTTTTCAAAAAGTTCATGGAAAGATTTGTATTTTAATTTTTCCATGAACTTTTTTTTTTTTTTTTTTTTTTTTTTTTTTTGTCTTTTGTCTTTTTTCCGTGTCCGGCAACGGATCGCAACCCTCAGTGTTGCCCCCGTACCGGACCGGGGACCGGCAACGGGATCGCAAGCCTCGGTGCTGCTCCCGCGCCTCGCTCAGCCAGTGAGTGGGAGCCGGTCTGTATATGGGATCCGAACCTTCGGATGGGAGCGCCACCGCGCTTCCCAAGCGGCGCACCATCCAGTGCGCCACCGGGCCGGCCCCCTTTCCATGAACTTTTTGAAGTATCCTCATATATAGGTTCTATATAGTTGCATTATAACAACTTGTTTTTAAGGGTAACCAGTGTTTTAATTAAAAACATGTGTTTTGCACATGTTCCTCAGTATTCTTCATTGGGAGTTGTGTTCATGCGTGTGTATCTGTATAAAACAAGGAACAGGAGGTGTAGGAAGGCTCATTTTTTAAAGGAAGTTTAAGGGGGAGAATGTTCTATAGAAGTGGAAGGGGAGGTTTGTGGTTAGCTTAAACTGTTCAAAGGCTTAGAATCAATACTGAAGTAGAGTATGGGCATCCTAAGCTATTTCTTTGCAGAGGATTGACTTGTGTTTATAAAAGCAATGGCTTGTTTCATCTGACATCTTTTAGAATACCCCATTTTCTTGGGGGTGGGGAGGAAAAGATGAGACAGTTTATTTTTACCTTGAAGAGAAGAAAAGTTCTTTAACATTGTAGTGACTGAACTGAATTTAAGGTTTCGGCAACTTGTAAATTTCTATGGGGTAGAGCCTTCAGTAAACAGAGGTTGTGCTGAAGAAAATTTTAACAGTATAGAATATAAATAATAACTGATATTGATAGTACCCTCACTAAAGTCTCTTAAAGTGCAAGCAGTAGACAGTATGTTTGACCACTTCAAGTGTTATATGCCTATGATATGTAGTTAAATACTTTGAATGTAATAGTGGCTTTGAGCCATTTACTATAACATGAAAAGAGCTTCTATTGTGACAAGAAAGCCCCAACTAATATGGAATTCCATCCTATTATAATGAAGAATCAGAATTATATTCTAAAACTTTACATATTTTTTTTTACCATAAATGGTACTAATTACTTTGCAGTAGCAATAACTTGGGTGCAAACTTCCAGATTGCATATTTTCTTTAAGCCACAGTCTGGCACTTTTTTGGTTTGGTTTAGGATTGCCACTGTAGCCTACAAGTTGTTGCCTGCCCTTATTCATATTTTATAGCTTTGAGGGTCTTATCCTATTGAATTTCAGAGAATTTACTTAATTTGTCTAATGAAATCCTTCCCTCCTCCACCTCAACACTCCCCTCACACCTCCCCGGACTAAGTCTGCCTAAGTAGGGTAGTGTATCTAGTATAAAAGGCATGAAGTTAATTTAATGAATATAAATAGCAGGACTTTTATTTATTTATTTAGTTAGTTATTTTTTAAAGATGACCAATAAGGGGATCTTAACCCTTGACTTGGTGTTGTCAGCACCATGCTCTCCCAAGTAAGCTAACAGGCAATCCCTATATAGGGATCTGAACCCGCGGCCTTGGGCCTTGGTGTTATCAGCACCGCACTCTCCTGAGTGAGCCACAGGCCGGCCCTAAATAGCAGGACTTTTAGGAACTTACTTTTAAGGTACTTTAACTTTGTTTTTAATCATAATTTTATATCCAGATAATGACTTTTTGGGTAATAATGGCTCATTACAATCTCATGTGATCCTTTTCTGTTTAATTGTTGACAGATTTTTCTTGGGTAGTCCTCAGTAATTTGGGTGTGAGAATAAAACTCTTACCATCCTCAAATTTGTCACAGCATGCTATGTAGTAAGAGAAAAAGCTCTTGACTGTGCAACTTGCTTGCAGTATGACCTTGGGCAGGTCACTTAACCTCTCTGAATGGCAGTTGTGTATGTTTTTATCTTTCAAATGGGCATAATACCTGCCCTCCTCACATGATCAGCTTGTTTAGTGTCTTAGATGTGAATCTTTTACATGAAAGGAAGCTGTAAATAATCATAAAAATGTATTACCATCTGTGCAGTATTTTTTCTATCCCTTCTTTATAGTCTTATGATTATTCTACTCTGCATGAGAAAAAATAAAATTAGAGAGGCAAAACAACTTGTTCACAATCATATGATATGCAAAGCTGAGTTTAAACTAGAGTGGGTGTCTTAATCTTTAGATCAGTAACTTTTCAATAAATAGAGGTACAAAAAAGGTTTAAAATTTATAAGATAGCACAAATATGTAAAATGAGGGGTGTGTTGTTGATTCTTCACTCAAAAGATATGTTACATTTTGCTTCTTAGGTTCATGTTAGAGTATCTGTGAATCTTTTTGGA
This sequence comes from Galeopterus variegatus, assembly GCF_000696425.1. Classification (NCBI taxonomy): domain Eukaryota; kingdom Metazoa; phylum Chordata; class Mammalia; order Dermoptera; family Cynocephalidae; genus Galeopterus; species Galeopterus variegatus. The sequence goes on from NW_007726245.1 coordinate 556,708, forward strand.
TTGGTTTTATGTTGGAAACAGATGTAAGTTTTAAACCTTATATCCTTGATTTCATTATTTGTCATTCTCCTTGTTACCTTATCAAAGCTTCTCTGGTTGCTAGAAGTTGTAACATTGTTTCCCTTTTATTTACTTTTATAACATTTTATTATACTCACTACAGATTTGTAGGTGAGGAGAGTTGAATTCGGAAGGTGAATAGAATTGTTAGAATACCAACAGGAATATACAATTATAAATATGAGATTATTATATTTCATTCTTTTTATCTCAGCATTGCACAGTCCAGTTTTGTAAAGTTGTTTCTGTTTTTCCACAATTAAAAAAAAAAAAATTTTTGCAGTTGGCTGGTAAGGGGATCCCAACCCTTGACCTTGGTACTGCCAACACCCTGCCCTAGCTGAATTAACTGGCTAGCCCTTTACTTCGTATATCTACTTTTTCAGGTTTGTGTTCTTCCCTAAAAAACGCTGAAATCCTTCATCTTGTCTTTTAGAATATCTTTTCTACTGTCCTATCTTTACCAATACCTTTTACTTTTGTCTCATCTAGGGGGGAAATGTTGTGCAGTTATGCGCCAAGCAGGTCTTCCTTTTGGCTAATTGATTGAGGTGGTGGTATTTCCTGTTATGTTTCAGTTTTTGGCCTCTGATAAATGAATTTGCAGTAGGGAGTGGGAGAGATAGTAGGTTTTGTTTTGGTAAAATGTTGGCAGGAAAGATCAATGAAGACCTGAGCTCTGGTTTCTGCCCTGACATAAACTACCTTTGTGAATTTTGAGCCTGTTTTATCATCTTTAGAACAGGAGAATTTGATCTGATAGTTCAAAACTTTCATAATTCTTAAAATGGGTTAATTTTTATTTCTTTTTTCTTTTTTGAGCTACTTCTCTGATTGAAAAAATAATTCCGGTCACTAATTGATTAGTCACAGATCCTTGGTTAGAAGGAATCTGAGATTAAGTCCTACTTCTGCAGGCCCTGACAGATGATTATCTAACCTCTATTTGGACGCTAAAAAACAAAGTAGTGAATTCATTTTCTAGAAATATGGAAAATGCAGGAAAATCACAAAAAGTAAAGTCATGTATAATACTGTGACTCAGAACCACTGTTAAAATTTTGTTGTATGTAATTAAATGTGCTTATTTTGACTACCTGGGTTTGAATTCCTGCTCTCTACTACTGCTTACGAGCCCTTGGCCAAATTACTTAATCTCTTCAAGCTTCCGTTTCTTCACTTGTAAAATAAAGTCAATCATAGTAGCTATCTCACAGAGGTGGTTGTGAGATTTAAATAAGGAAATATATGTAAAGCATGTAGCAGTTTCTGGCATGTGGAAGGACCTTAGTAAATGTTAGCTACTATTATTGCTAGGTTGTTGGAATTGAATGAGATACAATGTTTTGTAATCTGCTCTTTTAATTTAATATAATGTGAACACTTCCCATATGATTACATTTTCTTTTATATTGTTTAAAACTTTAAAGGATTATATGTAGTTTTAGTTTTTTCTTAATATTTTAAAAATACAATTTGAATTTTCTACGTGGATCATGTAATTTTGTAATCAGAAAAATAATCAATAACGAAGTAAATAAATGTTACTTAAAATAAAAACTGTGGCTAGAATGTATCAGTGTAAAATGATAATCTGGACGCCCCTGGGGTCTTGAGAAGAGGGGATGGACCCTGGGCCTTGGCCCCGCCCACCGCCAATCTGCAACGCCACCAAGCAGGTCCTGTGAAGATGGGGTGGGCTCCAGGGCCTTGGCCCTGCCCACCACAACCAGGCTGGCCACCGACCTGGAGTCGGTTGTGAGAAGGGGGGGTGGGCCCGGTGCCTTGGCCCCACCCACCATGATCCACAACCTGGCAGGCCACAGAGCCGGGAAGCTACCTAGGGTCGTGAGAAGGCGGGGGGTGGGCCCAGGTCCTCACCCGTCCATGTAACCAGGCCAGCCAGATCCCTAGCTGGAAGCCTCGGTTGTGAGAAGTGGGGTGGGCCGGGGGCCTTGCCTGACCCACTGAAATCCACAACTAGGCTGGCCATGGATCTGAGCCCGGAAGCCCCCCAGGGTTGTGACAAGGGTGGGTGGTCCAGAGGCCCTCAACTGCCCACTGGGATCTGCAGCCAGGTCAAGGAGCCCAAGCAGGTAAGCCCTCAGGTCGTAGGAAGGAGAGGGGTGGGTCTGGAGGCCTCAGCTCAGCCCACCACCATCTAGAACCAGGCTAGCCACGGGGCCAGGAAGCCCCCCAGTATCCTGAGAAGGGGGGGTGGGCCAGGGGCCTTGACCTTGCCCATGCAACCAGGCCAGCCACGGAGTCCTACCCGGGAAGCCCCAGCTGTGAGAAAAGGGGGTGGGTCCGGGGGGCCTCTCACCACCCACTGCGATCTGCAACCAGGCTGGCCACTGAGCCAGAGCCCAGAAGCTCCCTGTTGTGGGAGCGGGGGAATGGGCCCGGGGGCTTACCCTTGCCCACTGAGATCAACAACCAGGCCAGCAGGGAGCTGGAGCCCGGAAGCCCCTGGGGTTGTGAGAACGGGGGTGGGAGGTGGGCCAGGGGGCCTTGGCCCATCCACCGGGATCTGCAACCAAGCCGTCCACGGAGCACAAGGCGGAAGCCCCTACGTCATGGGAAAGGGTGGTGGGGGCTAGGTGCCTCGTCCCACCCACTGCGCAACCAGGCCGGCCACGGAGCCCAAGCCGGAAGCCCCCACGTTGTGAGAAGGAGGGGTGGACTTTGGGCCTCGGCTCACCCACCACGATCCACATCCAGGCACCGAGGCAACCAGGCCGGCCACAGAGTCCTAGCCGGGAAGCCCTAATTATGAGAAGTCGGATGGAACTGGGGGCCTCGCCCCACCCACTGCGATCTGCAACCAGCCGGCCACGGAGTCTGGAACTCCCCTGTGGTTGTGAGAAGTTGGTGTGGGCCTGGGGTCGTGGCCTGCTCACTGGTATCCTGGGATCAGCAACCAAGCCTGCCACAGAGCCGGGAAGCCCCCTGGGGTTGTGAGAAGGCGGAGTGGGCGGGGGCGGGGGCTCGCCCCACCCACAGCGACCAGGCCCGTGCCAGAGCAGGAAGTCTCTATGGTTGGAGGCGGGGCGTGGGCCAGCCCTGCCCCCTTCCTCCCTCCTGCCTCTTCCGCGCTACATCTTAGAATGTACTCATTAGCCTCGTGTGTTTCTATGGGGTGTGTAATTTATCTGCTCATGTCTTTCACTAAATTTCTGCTTAGATTTTTCTAATTCGTTTTTGAGTTCCTTTTTCATTAAAGATGTTAATCTTTGTTAAATTTGTTCCTCATCAGTTGACTTTAAAATTAATTTGTGATGTTTTCCTTCATTTCTATGTTGGGAAAATAATTTTCTATCTATAAACATTAAATAATAAAATTATAATTTTAGTTTCTAGCAGTGTAAGGTTAACACAGGAGTAGGACCTGAGTGAAGTGAATATAATAATTTAATTAAAGTACAAGAACTTTTTTCTGTGTCTTTAGCACTGTCTAGGTGAGGAGACCATGACCTGCGCATAAGAGCAGTCTCCTTGTCAGTTCTATGGGTTTTAGGGATTTCAAGGATGGTTAATATGGTCGTACCACACAAAATGTAACCAGTGTCATTAAAATACATTAAGTTAAATCCTTTTTTTCTCATACTGTTATAAATAATACGTGACATGCAGTCTTATTTAGCCTTCTGGGTGGCCAGGGATACTATTTCTTAAGATGGCCCATTCCATTTGTAGACTTGTAACCCTTAAATTGAGCCTCCTCCATCTTATCTGATCAGAAAATATTTAAGTGCCTACTATTTCTGGTATATGTGGGAGCATTGTGGTAAATGCTAGGGAAATAAAGACAAGACATGGCTCTTGGTTTCAAGAAACCTAAAGTCTAGTAGGGGAGAAAAACAATAAGAAAATTATGGTAAATATTATGATAGATGCATAGAGTACAATGGAAGTATGTAAGAGGACACCTAACACATCGAGCAGTCAGGGAGAGCTTGTCAGAGAAAGTGATGCCTTAACTGAGTTATGAATCTTTCAGGTTCTTGTAGGCCATACTAAGGTGTTTCGATTCTCTTTTGAAGGCTTTGGGCAAATATAATTTCATTTAATAGTTTATCCTTTAGTGAGAGAAGTTGTAGAATATAAAAAAAGGGGAAATGATGGAATGAAGAACCATAGGAGGTAGAAGAAATGGGGATCTAAATTCAGGTGGAATTAGAGACTGAGATGGTAGAGAAGGAAAGAATGGATTTAATTTATAATAGCTGTTGGAGAAAATGAGAGAGAGCAATCTAAGGACACTTAGCTATATTGGACAGTATTAAGGACTCACCTGAATTTGGAGACCATATCTTTGTTATGGTCATAGTTGCTGGAATTGAGGAGATCAAGGAAAGTTGAAGACCACATGTTGGATAGGTGAGCCACTTTGACACTGAAGTCACCTAGATTAGGGTTGCCAGGTGGAGTAAATAGAAATATAGGATGCCTAGTATGTGGTGAATTTCAGATAAACAATAAATTTTTAGTATAAATATTTCCCAAATATGGCATGGGGCATACTTACACTAAAAAAAAAATTATTCATGTTGGTCTGAAATTCAAACTTAAATGGGAGTCATGTATTTTATCATGCAACATTAGCATAGATGGTGGTGGATGTAGGTTAGAGAAGAAACTTAGCCAGGAGCCAAATTTTTGTGATGAGGAGAAAATATCTAGAAGATTGGTGGCTGACTGACAATGTTTGTTAATGAATAGTACATGAGTCATGAGCTTTAAGGAAGAGTGGGTTTTTATAAAAGAGTAGAACAGTTTGGAATTTGGCCTTCTTGAGTCTTCTGTTCATTGTTTCTAATTCTGCCATCTATAACTCTACAGAATAAGTTTGTCCCTTTACTTTAAAAATATTTGAAGACATGGGATATTCTACAGAATAGCTGACCAGTACTCTTCAAAACTGTGAAGGTCATAAAAACAAGACTGAGAAACTACCTCAGATTGGAAAACAATAGAAAGACATGATGACTGAATGTAGTACAGTGTGCTGGATTGGAAACTGGAGCAGAAAAAAAGACATTAATGGAAAAACTGGTGAAATCCAAATGAAGTCTGTAGTAAATAGTATTTATTATACCAATGTAAATTTCTTAGTTTTGATAAATGTACCATGGTTATATAAGTTGTTAACATTAAAGGAAGCTGGGTGAATGGTACACAAAAATTCTCTTGCTTTATTCTTGCAACCTTTCTGTGAAACTAAAATTATTTCAAAATAAAAAGTTAAAAAAAAAAAAAAGACTGTTCATGGGGTGGGCAGAATCATTCGTACCGAAAATGTGTCAACTAGCCATGATTATGGCATTACTCTTTGGATGTAAGATATCATTTCATATGTAAGAATTAAGACTTGTACATCATTAAACCCAAATTAAATGTCAAAACAAACAAAAGTATTTGAAGACAGATTTTAAGTACTCCCTAGATCTCTTTTTCCCTCCCCCTCCTGAAAAAGTCTTATTTTTCAACCATTTCTCAAAGGACATATTTTCAAGACATCTCACCATCCTACTTGGTGAGACCTAATTATGAGGGTACTTCAGAAAGTTTGTGGAAAAATAGAATTAAAAGATAATATGAGTTTTTCCATGAACTTTTTGAAGTATCCTTGTAAATGGCTTAAAAAATGCTGAGCTTCAGGTATACTATGTTTTAGGTATTCATCTGATTGCCAGTGCAGTAAACCTATAAAAAAAAATGTTAATTGGCATGTTTGTGTTTGTGTTTTTAAAATTTTATTATGAAAAATTTCAAACAAACAAAAGTAGAGAGATGATTATAAATTAATCCCTGTGTATACATTACCCAGCTTCTACCCAATCTTATTTCGTACACACTCCTATTTCCTGTTCACCACCTCTCCATTATTTTGAAGCAATACTATGTATCATTTCAGCGTGACTTATTCTTAACTCATGCTAACGTTAAGAGCTGTATCATATAAAAACAAAATTCAATTAGGAATCAGAAGACTCGACTTTGAGTTCTAATTTTCTATTGGAGTGAGTTAAACTGGTCAAATCAAGCTGCCTGAGCTCTAAATTCCTAATATGTTGAAAAGTGTGCTGGTTGAGGGGACATAATGCTACCTGTCCTTTTTCACGGGCTCTTTGAGAATCAAAGATGAGGTATATGTGAAAGTACTTTGTAAACGCTTGATTTGGAAGCAAGTGTTTTACACAGGTGAGATTTCATTATCAGTAAATCATCTGCATAATAATCAGTCTTAGAATTATCTGAATGTTGACATTGTCTGTAGTACTGAAATCACCTTTTCACCTTTATCCATCCCTGCATTTTGATAATTGGAACAACATTTTCTCATTTCCAGTCTGGCTCCTTTCTATTTTTCATGACTTCTCAAAGTTCACTGACAACATTTCTATTATTACATTCCCAAGTTTTCATCTGTACCCTTGGATTAATTCATGTACACTTGAATTCAGATAAAGCAGGTTGGTGGGCTCTTCATGCTTTTTCTAAGAATTCCGATGACTCTCAACAATGCTTTTCAAATTTGAAGATCATTTTGTTTTCTTCTAGAACAATTAGAAGTAAAATTGAGTTGAATAGTTCTGCTTTTAATCACCTGTTGGTATTATACCATGGACTCTACTGGTTTTTGTCTTTCCTTCCTCATCTTCTTGATCCTGATATATTTTTAAAAACCTTTAAATATTTTAATATTTTATCTTTAAAGTCTCTAGTTATTCTGAACTTTTAATAGTTTTAACTGTTTCAACTCTTCTATCAATTTGTTCATTGTATGTGTATAGTGTATATTCTTTCTTAAATGTCCTTATAAATACTGAGCTTTGGGGAGGGGAAGGGGAGGAACAATTGATGCAGGCCCTTTAGTTTCTTTAGAAATGCCCGCTTACCAGATCATTTAAGACTCTTGTTAAAAATACAGATTTCCTGGCTCCACTAAATGTCTTTGAGTTCTAGAGGTGTGAACAGTTGTTGTAGTTTAAAATTTTTCAGCACATCATTTTGATATGAACCTGGGTTTGTAAAAACCACTGCTGTTATGATATGCAGGGAGACTTCAGCTTCTGGCTAGTATTTAGTATCACAGTACAGTCATCTATATCATTGCAACAAGTAAAAAGGAAAAACTGGATGAACTTTAAGAATCAATGTTTTAAAAAATATTGGAGAGTTGTGGAAGTAATGAGGACTAGATAAATTAAAATTCCCAGAGATAGAAGAGACTTTTGTAGGTGAGCAAAGGATTGCTGATATTTGCTGACTCTGGACATGTACTGAAGAAAACAAATGAACCAGAGGTGAACTGAGTCTTACTAAGACTGCAACATAGCCCCTGCCCAGTCCAATTCCTGATTGGATCAGTCTCTCTCATTCCTTTTGTCTAATAGAGGAAATGGAGATCTCTCACTGGGAAGGTATATTTTGGAGTTTCTAAGGTTCTTTCATTTGCAATATCCAGCATACAATTAACAATTTCTAGAGATGTGAAAAAGCGGAAAAATGTGGAAAAATATGATCCATATTCAAGAAGAAAAGTAAACTGTAGAAGCAAACTAAGAAAATTGAAGTTAGTAGACAAGTACTTTAAAATAACCATAATATGCTAAAGAAAATAAAGGAAAAGAAGGACAAAGTGGATGAGAATTTCCACAGAGAACTGGAAGTTATAGAAAGGAATCAAGTGGACATTCTAGGAATCAAACATGCAATCTCAGTTGTTTAAGGTATTTCATGTATTGTTTAATTAGAATACTTAGGTTCAAGACTCACTTTGCCCTTTGCCCTACTCTTCACTGTTCTAAAAAACAAAACAGGTTAATTGATTATATACTATTTAAGTCCTATGAGAGCTGGGATTATGTCTGTTTTGTTCATTGCTGTATTCCCAGGGCTTAGTACAGTGCCTGGAATGTTAGAAAAATAAGACCGAACAAAACCTCTGCTACCACTACCACCACAAAACCCCCATAATATCTGAAATTAATTATTCACTGGATGGGTTTAATGGCAGATTGTACACAGCAAAAGGCAAGACCAGACAACTTGTAAACAGGTCAATAGGAAATATCCAAATGGAAGCACAAGAAGAAAAAAGAATGGAAAAAGTGGAACAGAGCCAAAGAGACATGTTGAACACTGTAGTCTAATGTGTAGTTGAAGACCAAGAAATAGAGAAGAGGGATAACTGTGGAAGCAAATACTTTAAGAGATGATAGTAAAATGTTTTCCAAAACTGATGAAAGATGTCAACCCACAGATTCAAGCAGTTAAGCAAACCCTAAGCAGAATAAATGCAAAAGAAAACTACTTAGGCGTGTCTTAATTGAACTGTTGAAAACTAGAAACAGAGAGAACTCTTAAAAGCAGCCAGAAGGAAGAAAAAGGCATTATTACTTCAAAAGGAACAGTAATGTAACTGATGGCTGACTTTTCAACACAACTGTGGAAACTGAGAAATAATGGAAAAACATTTTTAAAGTGTTGGAAGAAAAACTGCCAAGCTAGAATTCTGTTCCCAGCAGAAATATCCTTCGGAAATGAATGTGAAATAAGGACATTATTAGACAAACAAAAGCTGAGAGAATTTATTACCAAAGGAAGTTCTTTAGTTGGAATGAAGATGTCTCAAATGGAGGTACAAAACTGTAGGAAACAATGAAGAACAGTCAATTGGGAAAGTATATGAGTAAATGAGTATATAAGTAAATATAAAAGAATATTGCCTCCCCCCCCCCCCCCCCCCTTTTTTATTTTTTTTTTTTTTTTTTTTTTT
>NW_007726245.1:565807-612968 GCF_000696425.1 Galeopterus variegatus
AAAAAAAAAAAAAAAAAAATTTCCCCCCCCCCCCCCCCCGGTTTTAGGAACTTTATTGCTTCTTACTATGTAGAATAATAGAATTTCTACAGCTTTTATATTAAGGTAGAATTGCCATTCAATGAATAAACTGTATGTATTTAAGTGTATAATTTGATGAGTTTTGATATACATAGAAGTCTGTGATACCATCACCACAATCAAGATAATGAACATATATTACTCACAAAAGTTTCCTCCAGCCCCCTTGTAATCCATTCCTACCTCCATCCCATCCCTAGGAATATTTAAGCTGTTTTTGGCTCAATGGTTATATTACAAATTGTTTATTTGTTCACCTGTTGATGGATAATTGGAGACAACCCAGGTTTTAGCCACTACAAATAAAGTTGTCTTGAAGATTTATGTAAGTGACTGTATGGACACAAAGTTTTTCTCTTGAGTAAATATGAAGGAGTTGAATAGTTGGGTCATATGGTGGGTGTATGTTTAACTTTTTAAGAGGCTGCCAAGCTGTTTTCCAAAGTGATTATACCATTTTATAGTAGTATATGAGAGTTCCAGTTGCTCCACATCTTTGCCAACACTTCTTTTTCTTTAATTATAGCCATCTCAATGTGAATTAGAGAAGACTTCCAGGCTTAAGCCTGCCAGCTAAATTTCTACTGCATCTTCATGATGATTCTAAGTTTGTTTTCATCTGCCTCTTTATTTTTTTATGAATGAAATTCTCTTTCATTCATCCTAAGTAACCAGACTATTAGTACATGACTGAATAGCTCAAGCTTCTGGCTTGAACTGAGTAATGTTATAAACTTAGCACAGTGGCAGGTGCTTGAACTGTTATAAATGCCATGTTACAACTAGCACATAGAATCTTTGCCATTCAGAAACTTCTTATCCCCACCAAGCAGGTCAAGGATGGGAATCTTTACTGTGCTGACTTTTCTTCTGCAATTTTTAATTTATTAAAATTTACAAATTGTGAGTTGTGCTAGAATATTTTGTTGATATGTTCTTAAAATTTTGAATCTCAGAGGTAAACATAAACATTTAGCTGTGCCTATTTGACTTTATGGGAGGGCTAACAATCACATCTATAAAGAGCTGGTTAAACATGTATATAATCTTTATTCTCAGTCTTTCAAAATCCTCATCTTATTTTCTATTTTCATTTTTAACATCAACTGCATTATTTCTTCCCTTAAGTAGAAAAAGGAATGATTCAGAAATTTGGCTGATGACTTTCAAAATAATTGTGTTAGGAAAGTAATTTTCACAAGTGGAGATAATTGAAATATTATCTAAAATGATAAGCTGGAGGCAGCTTGTTTAGTAGATGCCTTATTCCACTTGGGCTGCTGTAACAAAACAAACAACAGAATAGCTTATAAACAACAGAAATTTATTTTTCACAGTCCTGGAGACTGGGAAGTCCAAGAATAAGGTGCCATTAGATTTGATGTCAGGTGAGGGTCTCTTCCTCATAGATAGTGCCTTCTAGCTTTGTCTTCACATGGTAGAAGGAGCAAACAAGCTCCCTTGCACCTCTTTTATAAAGGCACTAATCACATCCATGAAGGCTCTGCCATCATGACCTAATCACCATCTAAAGGGCCCCACCTCTTCATATGATTGCATGTATTAGGTATTAGGTTTCAACATATGAATTTCGTGGAGGGGAGGGGAGGACAAATATTCAGACCATAGCATTCTGCCTCTGCCACCCCTTCCCCAATTTATGTCTCTGTCACATACAAAATATATTTATTCCATCCCAATAGCCTCCAAAGTCTTAACTCATTCCAGCATCAACTCAGACTAAATTCTAGTCTAGTCTAAATGTCATCTAAGTCAGATATGGGTTAGACTCAAGGTACAATTCATCCTGAGGCAAATTGCTCTCTGGCTGTGAACTTGTGAAATTAAACAAGTTATGTGCTTCCAAAATACAGTGGTGGGTCAGGCATAGGGTAGACATTCCCGTTCCAAAAGTGAGAAATAGGAAAGAAGAAAGAGGTAAATGGGTTCCAAGCAAGTCTAAAACCCAACAGGGTAAACAACAAATCTTAAGGCTCAAGAATAATCTTCTCTGACTCCATGTCCTGTCTTCCAGCCATGCTGGGGTGGGGTTTGGGCCTCCAAGGCCCTGCCCCTATTGCTTTGCTGGGTGCAGCCAACATGGCAGCTTTCATGGGTACAACTTCTTGCCAGGTTTTCCCAGGCTGGAGTTGCATGCCATAGCTCTACCAATGTGGGGTTACTGGGATGGCCCTGTCCTCAGAGCTACACTAGGTAGTGCCCTATGGGTACTGTCTATGGTGGCCTCACCTCCATGGCTCCGCTGAGCATTGCCCTAGTGGGGGCTCTCTTTGTGGCCCCACCACTGTGGCAGTTCTCTGCTTGGGCCCCAAAACTTTAGGCGGTATCCTTAAAAGTCTAGGTGGAGACAGCCACACCCACAGTTCATTGCACTCTGTGTACCTGTAGAGATGGCACCACTCAGACAAGATACCTTCTGGAGGGGCAGCCACCTCTTGTTCTTGGACTTCCCAGCCTGTAGACTGTGAGAAATAAATTTCTGTTGTTTATAAGCCACTCTGTCTATATGGTATTTTGTTATAGCAGCCTGAACAGACTAAGAGAGAAATTGGTACCAAGAAGTGAGGGTATTGCTATAACAAATACCTAAAAATGTGAAAGCAGCTTTGGAACTGGGTGATGGGTAGAGGCTGGAAGAGTTTTGATGTGAATGCTAGAAAAAGCCCTCATTGCTGTGAACAGAGCCTGAAGGACAATTCTGGGGAGGGTTCAAAAGAAGAGAGCTGTAGACGAAGCCTCAATGTTGCTAGAGATTACCTAAATGGTTGTGAACGGAATGTTGGTAGAAGTATATAATGGAATAATACTATAGTTATTATTCTCACTTCTTTTGTAAGCATCATTTTTTTGTGTGTATGTCATCCATGGTGTATGTCACTCAGTTTTACTGCTATACAGTATTTCATTATTTGTATATACCACAATTTATCCATGCTATCCATGATGAACATTTGGATTGTTTCCAGTTTTTTGCTACTACTAACAGTGCTGCTTATGAATATTCTTATAAATCTCTCTTGTGCATATGCAGGAATTTAGAGTCTATATCTGGGAGCAGAATTGCTTATTTATGGGGTATGGACTTGTTCAGCTTCACTAGGTAATGCCAAATTGTTCTTAAAAGTGATTGAATCAGTTGACACTCCTACCAGCAATGTATGTGTTCCTGTTCTGGGTCCTTGCCAATGCTTGCAGTTGTCTGTTTTTAAAATTTTTATCTATCTGGAGGGTAAGGAATGCTATCTCATTGTAATTTGAATCTGTTATTTCCTTGACTACCAATGAGGTTCAGCTTCTTTTCAGATATTCATGTATCGTTTGTTTCTTACTCTTTGAACTACCTATATATATATATTTTTTCCTCCTCATTTTTCTATTTGTGTTGTTTAACTTTTCTGCATTAATTTTTATATGGTTTAGATCTACTTCTTGATATTTACATGTGTTGCAAATATCTTTTCCAATTTATGATTGGATTTTTAAAAATCTTTATCTTTTAAAGATTGAAGTTCTTGATTTTAATGTAGCTGAATTTGTCATAAAGATTTACATTTAAAAAAAAATTTATCTCTTTTCTTCCCTGATGTCATTAAGGTAGTTCTTCTATATTATTTTCTAAAAGTTCTTTAGTTTTCATTTTCACATTTAAGTCTCTAATCCACATTGAATTACTTTTGTGTAATGATCCACTTTTAATTTTTTTTATATGAAGGATAACTGATCCAGCCTATTTATTGAGTAGTCCATTTTCCCCCCGGTGATCTGCAGTGCTTGCTTGGTTGGAAATTAACTTCCTTTATATGCATGGGCTTAGTTTCTGGGCTTTCTATTTTGCTATCTGCCCTGGTGCCAGTAACCCACTTGATTATTTATCCTAATTACTATGGCTTTATAGTCTTGTATGGCAAGTCTTTCAACCTTTTCTTTAGAGAAACTCATAATAATGCTTTTCCTTATTTTTAGAATCAGCTTTTATTATTGATTTCCACGAAAAATGGTGGTGGAATTTTGGATGGTATTCCATTGAGTCTTTGGATCAAGTTGGGGAGAATTGATTGACATCATTATGATATTGAGGCTTCCTGTGTGTCTATTTAATTTTATCTTTTGAAAAACTTATTCGAGCTGGCCCATGGCTCACTTGGGAGAGTGTGGTGCTGATAACACCAAGGCCACGGGTTCAGATCCCATTTAGGGATGGCTGGATAGCTCACTGGGTGAGTGTGGTGCTTACAACGCCAAGTCAAGGGTTACTAGTCATCTTTGAAAATAAAATTAAAATTAAAAAAATTAAAAACTTATTCTAATTAAGTTTTATAATTTTTCCTTATATAAAGAACTTGTACATCAGATGTCAGAATTTTTTCTAGAATTTTTTTGTTGCTATTTGTACATGGTATTTTTCAAGTTTCATTTTCCAATTGTATAGAGAAATGCAACTAACTTTTGTTTTCTCACTTTTGTTGACTAATCTCAAGATTCTTTTGAATATTCTATGTAGATGGTGAATAATCTGCAAATAGCTGTAGTTTTGTTTTTTCACCCTCAATATTTTTTTTCTTTTTCTCTATGTACCTGTTGAGGTTTTTCATTGTTGAATAGGAGCGATGGTAGTGGGCATCTATGTCTTGCTTTTTTAATCTTAAAAGGAAAGCTTTTATTATTTCACTACTAAATATAGTGTTTGCTGTAAGTTTTTTTTTTAAAAAAATAAATGCCCTTATTCAATTAAGGAAGTCCTCTTCTACTTCTATATTGCTGAATTTTAAAATTCCTGAGTGGCTGTTGAGTATTATCAAATGCTTATTCAGCCTCCATTGAGGTGATTATATAATTTTTCTTCCTTTTGTTTGCTTATGGCAAATTACATTGTTTTCTGATTTATTTTATTTATTTTTTATTATTATTATTTTTTTTAATGGAAGGGACTTTTATTATTTTTTAAAGAGAATTCATACAGCCATTGATTATACAGAGCCATTTCTCAGTGCTCTTTTCTTTCCATTCAAGAAATTAGAATACACCATGATTAGGAAGATAATGCCAAAACAAAGTTGCTAGTTCATTATTTAGGGTACAAATACACAGTTAATCACTTGACACTTTATTGAAAACAAAACTCAGCATTTCGGCTTTCTTTGTACACAGCTGAAGCAGGAGCCTCGGGAGGGGAAGACCACACAGTTTTCCTTGGTGGGGAAGATGTGCGACCCGTAGTCTTGTCGTGCTGTGGGGAGATTACCCCATGTTCTGTCGGTTGCCATAGCCCCTAGGATGAGTGTCCTTCCAGTCGTCCCACTCCCGTGCTCTGTGAAGTGTTTGCTCATCGTCCTCTTCCTCCTTTTGTTCTTGATCTTCCTGGGCTGCTCTTTTTAATTCTGGTGTTGCCTTGGCTATTCCCTGATCTGGTAATGTTCCATGTTTCTGATGCTGATCATACCACTCACTCACTGTCATAGTTGCCAGGCTTGGATAACCAGCTCCAAATACTTTGGCTTGGGCCGCATTCCGAGTGAGAATAAAGGGCTTCACTGGAGGCCTCTTCTGATGAGATGAATGAGAAGTTGATGCCTCTCTTGAAGAGTCTTTTTCTGTCAGGATCTTTATCTCCTGGTCAATGCTCTCAATCTCCTCTAAGCTGATGCCAACCCACCTCTGAATGTGAAGGAGATAATATTCACGAACATGCTCATCATCTGCTTGACCACTTTCCACAGCACTTTTCAGTGCAGACAACCTTTGCTCTACCTCCTTCTTCTGCTTGTATCTCTCTATTTTAGCCTGTCTTTGAGATGCCATAGCAACGAGGCTAGGATAGGCCATGGAGGAAGTAGCAGTGTTATTTTCAGCTGAGTTGTTCTTGGTTTTGGGCAGCTCAAACTTTGCCACCTGATAGTAATGGCACTGGGTTAAGTAGTTCATAAAATGTTCTCGAGCCCACTGCAAATGATCTAGACGCTTGTTGCCGTCGACTTGTTTCAGGGTGAGGGCTCCTTGAAATGCTGGCACCAGCAGGTACTTCAGGTCGGTGGAAGAAATCTCCTCCAAATCTTCATTTCGGCTGAACAAGTCGAGCTCTGATACCATTTCGGCAGCCTTCCCAAGGAAGTCCAGTCCCTTTGACACCTTATCCTGGACTATCCGGGACCCGGTGGGTTCCGTCGCTACTTCTATTTCGTCCAGGAGCTGCTTGCTTGTTTCGAACAGCTCGGGGAGCCGTGGCAGCAGTAACTCGTCTTCACCAGCTGCCATCTTGGGGAGGGCTTTTCTGATTTATAATAATTAAATTAACCTATATCTTTAGGGCTGTTCTTGGTTGAAATGTATAATTTAAAAAAACTGATTGCTGGATTAAATTTTCTAATATTTTGTTTAGGATGTTTACATCTATGTTTGTGAATATGATTGATTTGTAATTTTCTTATATAGCCATTTTCTTGATTCTACATCAAGGTTATTCTAGCCTTGTAAAATCAATTGGGGAGGTTTATCTTTTAATGTTCTCTACATATTTATATAATACTGGAGTTTTATGTTGATTTAAAGTTTGGCAGGGCTTGCCTGTAGAATCCTCTGGGCTTAGTATTTTCTTAGAGGGAAGATTTTAAACGACTAATTTCATTTTTTGAATTGTTGTCCCACTATTCTGATTCTTTTTTCTTGAGTCAGTTTTGGAAAATTGTATTTTTCTAAGAATGTCTATTTCAGCTCAAGAGTTGGTCACGATATCCTTTTATGATCTGTTGTGTCCTATTTTTTACTCCTAATTTTTATTTATTTCATTATTTTTTCTTGATTTTTTTTCTGTTTGTGTATTTTGTTTGTAGTTTCAAAGATCCATTTCTTTGCTTTATTAATTTTTGTGTTTTCTGTTTTGTTAATTTTGCCCTTATCATTTTCCTTCCTCGGGTTTATTCTACTATTCTTTTTTGCTGACTTTTTAATCTTATTTTCAGTTGGGGTAAAATATACATAACATAAAGTTTACCATCTTAATTATTTTTTTTTTACAGTTCAGTAGTGTTAAGTACATTCACATTGTTGTGTCACCAATCTACGGAAGTCTTTTCATCTTGCAAAACTGAAATCCATTAAACAACAACTTCCCTTTCTTTCATCCCTCCAACCCCTGGCAACCACCATTCTACTTTCTGTCTCTATTAATTTCACTACTCTAAGTACCTCATATAAATGGAATCATACAGTGTTTGTCTTTTTATGACCAGCTTATTTCGCTTTCCATAATGTCCTCAAGGTTCATCCACATTGTAGCATGTATTAGAATTTCCTTTCTTTTCAAGGCTGAATAATAATATTCCATTATATGTATATAACAAATTTTGTTTATCCACTCACCCATTAGTGTGAATAATGCTGTTGTGAACCTGGGTGTGCAAATATCTCTTCAAGACCCTGCTTTCAATTCTTTTGGATATTTACCTAGAAGTGGAATTGCTTTACCATATGGTAATTCTGTTTTTAATGTTTTGAGGAATTACCATACTGTTTTCCATAGCAGCCACACTATTTTACGTTCCCACCAACAGTGCACAAGGGTTTCAATTTTTCCACATCCTTACTAACACTTTTTATTTTCTGTCTTTTTTGATAGTAGTAATGAGTGAGGTGGTTTTTCTGACATTAATTTTACATGTTTGTTTTGAAATGTAAGTATTCAAAGCTATAAATTTATTAAATACTGCTTTAGTTGTATCCCACAAGTTTTGACAATTGGCTTTTCATTATTTTTCAATTTTAGGTGTTTTCTGTTTTCCATTATGATTTCTCATTTACCCAGAGTGTTTCTTGATTTTCAGAAGTTTTCCTAGTTATCTTTTGGTTATTAATTTCTATCTTAATTGTATTGTAGTCACTGAATATGGTTTGTATGCTACCAGTACTTTCATGTTGGAACTTTGTTTTACGGACTTGAGCATATTGTCTTAGTTATTTATTGCTATGTCCCAAATTATTCCAAAGTATAGCAGTTTTAGACAAAAAGATTTTATTTCTTTATGTTTGGCTGCTGGCTGGTATGGGATCTGAACCCTTGACCTGAAAGATTCATGTCATAAAGTTTCTATGTGTCCAAAATTTATTAGTGGCTTAGTTGGGTGTTTCTGGCTCAGAGTCTTCCATGAAGTTGCAGTCAAGCTCTTGACTGGGACTGTAGTAATCTGTACTTGACTGGGGCTAGAGCATTCACTTCTAAGTGAATTCACTTCTGAAGCTGTCGGCAGGAGGCCTCTGTTTTTTGCTATTTGCTATTTGTTCCTTTCCACGGGGGCCTCTCCATAGGACTTCCTTCCATTCTCCTGTTTAAAGTTGGCTGCTTGCTAGACCAGGTTTGCAGTTGTCATCCTGGGTTCTCCCTTCATTATTGTTTTGGAAATTCCCATTGCTTCTCCCTTGTGTTGATTTCCCTGTTTTGTAGACCTCATTAATTTAGAGCACATCCTCCACTAGCTTGCTGAAAAAAAGGTGCAGAGGAGATAAATTTTGAGACCTTGTATGTTTGAGAATGTCTTTATTCTACCTTTTTATTATTTGATAATTTGTCTAGGTATTAAGATCTGTATGAAAATAATTTTTTCTCAGAATTTTGAAAGCATTTCTCAATTGCCTTTTAGTTTATCACTGAGATTGTTGCTATTCTGGTCCCCAACTTTGTTAGCAACCTGTTTATTTTTTCTTTTCTATAAGTCCATGGGATTTTTTCCCCCAATGTCTTTGCTATTTTGTAGTTTAATAATAACATACTTGAGTACCAAATGGGTCTTTTTCAGTTTGGATACTCATGCTTTTCAGATCTGGGAAATTTACTGTATTATTTCTTTGGTAATGTCTTCCTTCCATGTCTTATTTTTTTTCTCTTCCCTTTTTTATATTTTGGAGTGGATTGGTCATGTAGTTTTTTACACCTCTTTTCTTTCATAGTCTGTGTCTTTTCTTTTGTTCTTTTTCCTGGAACGAGTCTTGACTTTATCTTCCAACTCTTTCATGTTTTATTTTATCTGTCTGTGCAGAGTTAACACAGCAGGCTCGAGACTGTTATCCTTAGAAGGGTATGCTTGCAAGGTTGGCCCTTGGTTGCTGTCTAGGAGCTTGGATTTCAGAAAGGTTCTTACCATTCCGCAATAAGAATGACTCATGGTGCTTAACACTGTGCATATAATGTGATTTATACTGAACACCTGCTTTCCTTCTTGGTGTCTGGAATTGTGGTGTGTTCTAGGCAAATGGTGCCCCCCAATAAAAATCCTGAGCAGTAAGTTTCTAAAGAACTTGCCTGGTAGACAGTATTTCACATGTGTTGTCACAGCTCATTGCGGGAGGAATTTAGTATGTCCTGTGTGACTCCACTGGGAGAGGACTCTTGGAAGCTTGTGCTTGTTTCTTCTGGACCTTGCCCCATTTTCACTTTTCTTTTTGCTGATTTTGCTTTATATCCTTTTGCTGGAATAAATCATTGTGACTGTGACTATTCTGAGTGTGTGTGTTTTTCTAGTGAACCACTGAACCTGCGGATGGTCTTGTGAACTTTTAGCATACTGTCATATTTAACATTCTGAATATTCTTTTTTGTACTTTATTCTCTACCTGTTCTCTTTATTTTAAAAATAGTATTCTTTAAAATTTTTTTCTAATGTCATTTGGGATATTAATAATTAATCTTTTTTTTTTTTTTGAAGTTTTCTTCTCATTCCTGCATTGTCTTTTTTCTCCAAACTAATTTGTGTTTACTTGGTTCCCTTTCTTTCATGTTAACAGGCTCTCCTTATCCATGGTGATTCCAGGCTCTCTGTCCTCACTTTAAATATCTGTTCGTAAATCTATTTTTTAAAAATTTATTTATTAATTATTATTATTATTTTTTTTACATTGAAAGGTGTTATTGCAGAGGAGTTGTGGGGCTAAGGGGATGGAGGTGAAGGAAAGGAGCTGGCCTGGTTCTGAAGGGCAGGGGGGCAGGGCTGAGTCCCTTGGCTCCCCAGCTCCGGCTTAGGAACCCGGGGGTCTTCTGTGGAGTCTCAGTTGACTTCACGCTGGATTTGGACACTGGGGGTGGGGCATGGCTGAGGTCCTTGGGCCTCCCTCACCTTGGCTTGGGAGCCTGGGGGCTTCCAGCTCTTTTAGGTTTTATAGGTGTTCTTTGTTGGTGTTAGACCTTTACTGGTTAATATCAGAACTTTGTCTCTGATCTGTGGGCGTTTTGTTTTTTCTTTCAGTTCTGTGTTGGATTATTAGCTACTGAACTCTGCACTGGAACTAATTTGTTGTCCTTTGCTTACTTCTAAAATGGGTGAACTTCCTGTGGGGACCAGCACTTGAGCCCTGTGGTTGAGCTAAATTGCTGCTTTTCTGCTCATTCCCTGGGGAAGGGTTTTTGTGCAGCTCAGGTTTTAATTGTTGACCTTTTAAGCACTTCCAGGTCCTGTGAGGTCCAATACACCTGGGTTGCATGGAAACTCTTGTCTGGGCCTAGGTCTTTTCAGCAAACTGCACCCCTTGCAGTTCTATCATCCTGACCAGTCTCCACTAAGTGCTCTTGTGCTGATTGGAGGGCAGATCAGCTGTCCATGCTGTGCCCCAATGTTCCCTCGGTGGGTCTGTCTTCCCCACCCTGCACTCCAAACACTTCCCATAGGATGGGTCATGCTTTGGTCCCTTGCGATGACTTATCAGCCTCTGAGTGGCTCCTTTTTTCAGTTGTCTGTGGCTTCTTGCTCTTATGTGGGTCCATGGGAACCCTGTTGGTGGTTTTGCTGGTCTGGGGGCTACCAAGGCCCTCTTCTCCCTGCAGCCTCCAAGCAACTTCATACGAAGGGCACAGCCATGGCTTTTGCCAACT
The DNA here is from genome assembly GCF_000696425.1 of Galeopterus variegatus. Taxonomy (NCBI): domain Eukaryota; kingdom Metazoa; phylum Chordata; class Mammalia; order Dermoptera; family Cynocephalidae; genus Galeopterus; species Galeopterus variegatus. The sequence continues at coordinate 576,762 of NW_007726245.1, forward strand.
CTTGCTCTGTGTGCTCACCAGAGCCGGTCTTGAAATGGCTGGGGCTTGAAACTGTCAGAGTGGTCCCTTCTTTCTCTCATTGCGGCTTCTCCCACCCTCATGAACTCCATAGGTTTCTCCTCCTCTTCCCCTGAGCTCTAACGGCCCCAGCTTGGCAATCTTTGCTTTTTAGTAGTTGTAAATCGGTCGGTTGTGGGAGAGAGTGATGCTGGGAACTGTCTATTCCACCATCTTTATCTTATCTCTCTGTTTTTAAATCTTAAGTGTTCTTAACCACATGCATGCACATACACAAAAGGTGATGTGAGGTGATGGATGTGTTAATTAACTTGTCATTTCACAATGTATATCAAATCATCATGTTGTATACCTTAAATATATACAGTATAAATTTTTATATTATATCTCAATAAAGCTGGAAAAAACAAAGTCTACTCTTAAATGTGAGATAATTGGAAGCTTGTGTGCATGGGCTTTATTGTACAGTAAGTTGGTGGAGAGGTAACTTTATTGTTGGAGGCCCTCCAAATATAGTTCTTTTTTTTGAGCATCTAGTTTCTCCAGGAAAATATTGCTCACTTGGCTAGTTGCCTGGGAAGATATATGTGTTGTTCCAGGATTTGGAGAGCTAGATGAAGGGAAGAGGCTGGTGTTTTATGGTATGGAGATTCCCTCCCATTGAAGAATAGGATTATTGTGGAAATATTATTTTACAGTCAAGTTTGTAAAATACAGTATAGGTGAAGGAAATGGTTGATTGGTCTGTTCTTCTGAAATCACCAGACTGTAGACTAGGTGGTAGACTAGCAGGGACCACCTGTTGTTCTTGGACCACAGTCTGAGGAACACTGCCCTAGGTAATAAAAAGGTAGTGTTGCATAGGAGAGGCAGTGTAACACACTGGTTCATTCTTTTACTCAGCAATCATTTATAATTGCGTTTTAAAACTCCAAACCACAGGGGATAAAACAGGTTACAAGAGAGATACCTTCCCTGCTCCCATGGAATTTATACTCTAGCATGAGTGATGGATATTAAGTAATTTATCATCTAGTTATTACAGTTGTTATACGAACCATATAGGATAGGTGAAGGAGGCTCACACAGATGTATGAGAGACCTGCTCTGGGGTTCAGGAATGTCATTGCTGAAAGTATGGATGAGCAAAGCGGTGGGAGAGTAAGAGGAGAGTGGCAGAGACTGAGACTGAGAGATTGATCAGGATGATGATAATTGTGGGATTAAATGGAGTTGTATAAGGTGTTTAGTGCCTGATACTTGTGTGCAATAAGTGTTAACTGATAATTATTTTATAGGAATACTATTATATTGGTTGATCATGTAGAAGACCCCTAGCAGTTAATTTATAAAGACAAAAGTTTTGTGTCAACTGTACAATAAAACAATGTACCCATGGAATCATTTATCACTAAAACAATTACTTATGGTATAGAAATTTTGGTGTTTCAAAAGTATTATTAGGGCAATTCCTCTTCTGGGTGTATAACCCAAAGGAGATGAAATCACCACCTCATAAAGATATCTGCACACTCGTGTTTATTTCAGCATTATTCCCAATAGCTAAGATATGGAAATGACCTAAGCGTCAGTCAACAGACAAATGGATAAAGAAAATGTGACACACACACACAGTGGACTACTATTCAGCCTTAAAAAAGGAGGATATCCTACCATTTGCCACAACATGTGTGGACCTGGAGGACATTGTGCTGAGTGAAGTAAGCTGGACAAAGAAAGAAAAATATTGCATAATCTCACTTATATGTGGCATACAAAAAAAAAAAAAAGGTCAAATATACAGAGATAGGGAATAAAACAGTAGTTACCATGGGCAGGGATGGGGGTGTGGGGGAGGGGGGGATTGGAGAGATGTAGGCCAAAGGATACAAAGTAGAGATATGTAGGATGAACAAGTTGAGAAATGTAATGCACAACATGAGGACTATTGTTAATAAAGTTGTATTAGGAATTTTCATTAAATAAGTAGATTTTAGCAGCCTTTTCACACACAAAAAAGTAACTATGTGAGATATGTTAATTTGCTTCACTGTAGTAACCATTTTATTATCTATATGTATCCTATAACATCATGTTATAGGATATGTTACCTCAAATATACACAATATACACAATAAAATTTATTTTTTAAAAAAAGTGTTGCTGGGTCAGAGATCAAGCTTAACTTCTTAACAGTTTTATCTCTAGCATATGCATCATAGTGCCTGATACATTTTTTTTAGTTTTGTTTCTATTTGTTCTTTTTTTTTAGTATCTGAAATGTTTATCAGAAATTCCAGGTAACCTAGAGACATCTAAGAAGGATTTGTTATTTCAGATATGAGAAATACTCTTTTTTTTTTTCCCCACCTTACTGTGGTGTTTGATGGTGCTTCTTCAATGGAATCATAAGTGGTCTTTTGATTAGAATTTTTGTATACCCTTTTTGTATACCCTTTCTATAACCAGCAGGGATCTGTTGGGATGAAGTTTTATTTTTCTTTTCTTGTGGGTCTGCAATTGGTGCTCTCTCAACTTCCATCACTTAGAATCACAATGTCTTAGTTACCTGTTGCTGCAAAACAAAATTACTCGAAACAATAGCTTAAAACAACAGACATTTATAATCTCACAGCTTTTGTGGGTCAGGTATGTGGAAGTGGCTGGGCTGGGTGCCTCTGGTGCAGGGTCTCATGAGGTTGAAGTCAAGCTGTTGGCTGGGGCTACAGTCGTCTGAAAGCTTGACTGGGGGGTATATGTGCTTACAGGTTCACTCACGTGATTGTTGGCAGGAGAACTTAGTTCCTTACCATGTGGACCTTTCCATAGATTGCCTGAGTGTCCTCATGACATGGCCATTGATGTCCTATAGAACAGGTGGTCTGAGAGAGAGAACAAGCCAGTCCAAGATGAAAGCCTCTGTCTTTTATAACCTCATCTCAGAAGAGACACATCTTCACTTTTGCCGTATTCTATTAGTTACAAAGACCTAGCCCTGGTTCAAATGTCACAAAAGAGGTGTGACTGTCAGGAGGCATGTTTCATTGGGGCACCATCTTGTAGGCTGGCTGTTCCACACTCCCATCAGTGGGATCAACTTCTTCCAGACCAGTGGATTGGTTGTATTTAGTAGTATAGGTTAATTAAACTAGTACTTGATTTATATTTGTATCTTGTTTCTGTTGTAAAGTGAGGTTTCCCACGTTTCTGAGCTTATTAGTTTGGTATTTTTGCTACTTCGTTGTTTTTGCTTTCTTCATTTTCTCTTCTTTGTCCTTTTTACTGTATATTTTTCATATTTATCCAGAAAATAATAGCTCAGTGTTTTCCTGAGATACTTAGTACTTTCAACTTAAACTTGGGGGTACCACAGAAAGTTTATGAAGCACAGATGCCATCCTCATTCTGTAGTGGCTTCAACACCCCATAATGTCCCCCTACCCCCACTCCCACCCAGTGTGGACATCCTCCTTATCCTGCTCAGGCTCAGACATCTTACCTGGTGCTGCTTCTCTGTGTGGATATCCTCTCTCTCCCTGCTTGAACTCTCTGCTGGGATACTCCTTACCACCACGCAGAGGCCCACCACAGTCTTGGCTGGGCCCCACTCTCCTTTCTCTTCATCCCACTTAATCTTTGACACCCCACTCGGGGCTGTCCTCCTTATGGAATCCTTCCTTATCCTATTTGGGTTCTGACACCCTATGTGGTCTGCTGTCCCATGTAGATACCCTTTTCATCCTACTTGGACTCTAATACCCTGTGCCTGGCTGCTGTCTGCAGGGGAGTCTCTCCTTACCCGATTCATGCTCTAACGTCCTTTGCTGGACTGTCTGTTACATGTGGACACCTTCTTCATCCCGCTCATGCTCCATTTCCTCCACACTAGTGCCTTCCTCATTCTGCTTAGACTCCTACATCTCCCCTCCCCCACCATACCCACAGATGCTTACCTTGCTCTGCTTCACCTAATGGCTTTTGTACTGAATGATTGATTATACAAAAGGGAGAGGAGAAGAAAAGGGAGAGCCAGCATTTTTTATGAGAACAGTGTGATCCAAGTTTATGTTTGACAGAAACAAATCTTCTGCCTTGTAGTAGACATCTGGTGAATCTAGGAAGGGCATTTGGGAATCTGCTTTTGGAGCTTCAGTAGTAGTTGGAACTACTGGTATAAATAGATTCTTTATTTGTGAATTGGATATAAATAGGTTCTTTATTTGGGAATCAGGGGCTTCTATGTATGAAAAACTTGGGTAGTTTGTAAGTTCAGAGTAGTAGAAAGGGAAGAAACTAAAAAGTGTTTAGGGAAGGATGATGTTGGAACTCACTTCTTGGCAAAACTGGTTTGGTTCATGCTAATCACCTTGCCCACAAATGTCTTTATAGCATCCATATTTTGAAAAAACTTAATTATCTGTTTTATGAGCTCAATATTAATTTTCAGAATGTTGTCACAGTGTTTCCCTAACTTTAGTCATTAGTGTACTATCAGTTTAGCCATATCCTGTATCATTTACTTAGCTTAAGAACTTTAAGTTGGCTTACCTTTTTCATTTAGCCTTGTACAAGGAGTAATATCTTTGTAATCCTAGGTTTGATTGCTAATTATATATTTTAAATCACATGTTAAAATGAAAGTAAAACTTAAAAATTTTAAAGTTCATTAGGTGCCATGTAAAGTCATATTACATACTAGAGGTACAGAATCTACGTTGGGAAATGTGTTACTTTAACCAGTATTAATATTTGATGCATTTTCCTGATTTATGTTTGTTACCCGGTATCTAGAGCTGATGTGCTTGGGTGCTTTTCCCTCAGTATAATTTTTTCCTTTGCTTTTTCTCTCATTTAGATTAAAACTTTTACATTAAATGAATTTTAATATAATCCCCACCCCCACCATGGTCTGTGGGCCTTTTAGAAACTGGTTAGAATGTACACAGAGGCAAAAATTTTAGCCTGTGACCTTTTGAAGAATTTTCTGAGTGAAACTAGAAACAGATTATCCATTGTTCACAGACTGCTTTGCTTGATGTTATGCTTTCTTTTGCTAAATCCTCTTATTTGTTGAAATCTTGTATCTTAAGTAGCTAATAGTTTGTTAATAGAGATCATAATTGAAGGTGATTATTTTTCTCCTTGCGGTTTAGGCCCTTTACATTTCTTCCATCATATCCAAAGATTTCTATAAGGTAGCATGAAATGTTTAAGAGTTTAATTCACTTTTACCTAATTGTGAAAGTAATACATCCTAATTAATAAGAAAAATTCATAAAAGTAAAAGAAAAGAAAATCTCATTCTTCTCAAATATAATGACCGTATCTTTTAAAATTTTTGTTCAAGTTTTTTTCCTGTACTCCAGGCTTAATTATTTCCTTATATGTGTTCCAATAGTACTTTTTTGTGTGTGAAAAATGTAGAGTCACAAAAATAATCTATTTTTATTTTGCACTTTAAAAATTATTAGTGAGATGAGCATTTTTTCATATATTTACTGACCACTCATCTTCTTTGAATTTCTTCATATTTCTTCAACAGTTTTTCCATTAAATAGTCTTATTAATAGATAAGACGACCTTATTTATTAGTTATGCAAACCTTTTGGTAGCTAGTTGCAATTCTTTTACTCCCTGTTATTTGTTTCTTTGCCAATAGTGTCTTTTTCTAACAGAATTTATTCATATTTATGTAGGCAAATATATCAGTGCTTTTTCTTTATTGCTGCTGTGTTTTTGTCTTGCTTAAGAAAGTCTTCCCCACTCCAGTATTATGAAATTATTCTCTAGTATTTGTCTTAATAGTTTTATGGCATCATTTTATTTACTAATTCATTTTTTTACCACTGATTTGAAATACTATCATATTAATTTTTATGTGCATACTAATATCTGTTCTGTCACTGTAATTAGGTTATATTTTATACTTATAATGTACAGGTTTTGTTATGAGTTTAATAGTATGTTTAAGTCTGTGATAATGCAAGTCTTCTCTTGTTCTTTTTCAGAAATTTCTTTGGTATTCTTACAAATGAACTTGAGAATTGGCTTGTTATTTTAAATAAGCTCCCCCCTTTCAAGTCTTTTATAATATCTCACTACTTCTCTACTCTTATTAGCTTAATTTAAGGTACTATCCTCTCGCCTAGGCTATCTTCTAAGATATAGTAGCAAGAAGATTCTTTTTAAAACATAGATCATGTCACTCTTGCTTAAATCCCTGCAGTGTCTTCTTTCCCTCTCTTTTGGTTATTTATTGCTATATGATAAGCCACTCCAAAGTTTTCTAGCCTAAAAATCACCATTTTATTTTGCTCATAATTTTTGTGGGTGGGTTAGGTTTTCATGACAGGTTCAGCTGGGCAGTTCGTCTCTGTTTCACATGGTGTTAGCTGAGGCTGGAGAATCCCTTCCAGTATGGCTTCTTTAGTCACATATCTGGCATCTCAGTGTTCTTGGCCTCTTTTGTCACAATGGTATCTCACTCTTCAGAATCTCTGCATGTGACCTGGGCTTCTCACAACATAGTAGTCTCAAAGTAATTACATTCTTTACATGGCAACTGGCTTCCAGGACAAGGGAAATAAAAACTGTCAGACCAATTAAGGGGTGTGCCTGAAAGTGGTGCAGTGTGCCTTCTGCCATATTTTATTGGTCAGGATAGTCACTGGACCTGCTAGATGCAAGGAAATGGACAAATAGATTCTACTTCTCGGTGGGGGTGTGGCAAAGTCTCATTGCAGGAAAGCATGTGGGATGAGAGATACTGTGACCATTTTGGAAAATGTAATCTCCTACGTCATCAAACTCAAAATAAATTTGAAGCTCTTAAAGTGGCCAATAAGGCTTTTCCTAATCTGACCCCTGCTTTCTCTCCTATCTCCTATATTTTCCTCTTTTGTTCGATGTTTTCCACAGTTTGTTTCTTCATGTCCAACAGAAAGCATCTCTGCTTTGTATTGCTGTTAAATGTTTACCTGGTTAGGTCAGACTCATCTAAATAATCTCCCTTTTGATGAACTCAAACTCAACCGATTAGGGACCTTAATTACACCTACAAAGTTCCTTTTACCATATAATGTAACAATCATGAGATTGATATCCTATCATATTTGCAAGTCCTTCTCACACTCAAAGGAGGGGACTATACAAGGGTGTATATGCGAGGGAGTGAGACTCTTGGGGACCATCTCAGTAGTCATCAGCAGGGTAGTTGGTGAATATGTGAGAGTGCCCAAGAGGAACTAACTGTGTTCAGGGAGAAGAAAGGCTAGGGCAGAATTTCAGAATTATTGGTACTTGAGAGTACATTTATTCATCTTTGTGTTCATAGCTGGCACATAGTAGATATTAAATAAATGTTTATTAGAATCCTTCTCTGAACTCATATTTTAACAAATTGATGTGTAATTTACGTATGATAAAAATCCATTTTTTAAAGTGTATAGTCTGAATTTTGGCAAATGCATACATTCGTATAACCATCACCACAGTCAAAATATACCATGTTTCATCACCTAAAAATTATCCTTGAACCCTTTTGGTCAGGAGAGGAGGTGGTGGCAAATCCTGAGGGGCATATCTGTTGTCTTGCAGGGGAAAGGCTTCTGAATCTTCTTTAAACAAGTGTGTGGAGTGCCTGCTGTTAGTAGGCAACACTGGGCCACTTCTGTAGACTTGAGAGTTCAGGAGAATCCGGGGATACCAGATTTTGGGGAGCACCAACCCAGATGTTTCCATTCCATTTGTCAGAGTCTTGTTCTTTCTCAGCCAGGGTCCTGATCTTAACAGCTGACATGTTTGGGAGCTTAACCTTCTTTGAAGCCCAGCATATATAGATAGAGATGGAGAAAGATATACATCAATAGTGATAGAGATGGGGATAGATATCTCTGACATGTATATAAATGGATGAATCACAATTAAGTGCTGGTTCTGGTCCTTAGGCTTCTCTGTCCTCTTGCTATAGGAGATAGTCTCTTTGCATGTTTCCAGAGAGACACTCTGACTTTTTTTTTTTTTTTTCCTTTTTGTCTTTTTTCGTGTCCGGCAACGGATCGCCACCCTCAGTGTCGCGCCCGTACCGGGCCGGGACCGGCAATGGGATCGCAACCCTCGGTGCTGTGTCCGCACCTTGCTCAGCAAGTGAGCAGGAACCGGTCTGTATGTGGGATCCGAACCCTCGGTGGGAGCGCCGCCGCGCTTCCCAAGCGGCGCACTGTAGCAGTGCGCCACCGGGCCGGCCCCACTCTGACTTTCAAACTTAAGCTTTCAATTGGCAATTAATCCCCTTTTTTTTTTTTTTTTTTTTTTTATTATATTTCCACCCAGAACTCAAAGAGTTTATAAATATTCATCTAAATCCATTGTTTGGTAGTTACTATTTCTTTTTCATTGCCAGCTTTAGAATCCCATCTTAGCATCTGCTACCAACTGCTGTGGAAGCCAGGATGTTTATTAAGGTGTTCCTTTGGGATCAATACCTGGGACAAAGAAACATTGAGCAGATACACAATTCATGGTTCAGTGTAGGCCCAGCATTAGTTTTGGACAATCCCCGTGGGAGCTCTGGAGCTAGAATGGCCTTTCTGAGTTGTCCAAATTGGGCTGAGGTGTCCAGGCCTTTATGAGGGTATTTCAAAAAGTTCAAAAGATTCACTGGATGTGGGCTATCGGGGAAGGATGTGATCTTGGGCAGGGCTGTTCTCCGCAGGGAGGCAATCCCTGAAGGGCTGATTGACAGCACTCCCAGCAGTGAAGGCAAGTCCTTCCTTGAAGGGGGAGCTGGGCAGCACCTAAATGTCTACCACAATTCCTCAGTATCCGCTAAGTGACCAATTCGTTTTTGTTTTTTAATTATCATTATGAATTTACAGATTGTAAATCCACATATTTAGCAAACTTTCTGTTGACTTATACTTATAGAAAAGTATACAGATTGTAAATACACAGCTCAAAAAATGTTCACAAAGTAAACGCACCAGTGTAACCAGTACTCAGATCAAGAAGTCAAACAAGGGCCGGCCCGGTGGCGCACTGCTACAGTGCGCCGCTTGGGAGCGTGGCAGCGCTCCCGCCGAGGGTTCGGATCCCACATACAGACCGGTTCCCGCTCACTGGCTGAGCAAGGTGCGGGCGCAGCATGGAGGTTTGCGATCCCGTTGCCGGTCCCAGTCCGGTACGGGCGCGACACTGAGGGTTGCGATCCGTTGCCGGACACGGAAAAAAAAAAAAAAAGAAGTCAAACAATACTGGCAATCCAGAAGTCCCCCTTTCCCCTTGTTCTTCCTTCCAGTCACTACTACCTTCCAAGGGTCTCTACTGTCCTGACTTGTAAAATTGTAGGATGAATTTAGCATGTTTTTGAAATTTATATAATATGATTGTACAGTATATCTTTTGTTCTGACTTATGTCCCTCAGTATTATATTTGTGAAATTAAGCTTACACTTGTAAGTCATTTATTCGCATTGCTGTATCAATTTTTCTTTGTCTGAATATACCACTTTTTATTTTTAAACTGTTTCTGCTGTTGATAGACATTTGGATTGTTTCCAGTTTTTGGAAATTATTTTTAAAAAGTGCTGTTATAAACATTGTTGTACATGTCTTTTAGTCAAAACATGTACACATTTCTGTTGAGCATATACCTAGTGAAATCGCTGAGTGTGTCTATGTTTAGTTTTAGCAGATAATGCCTGTTTCCAAGGTAGTTACTGATTTACACTCCTACCAGTACTGTATAAGAGTTGCTGTGGTTTGACCCTGTTTGTGGAGGATGTATAAACTCCAGGGCTTACAACTGAGAATTGTGTGTATTTACTAATGTCTCTTCACTATCAGGTTCTGAACTCTAATCTTTTGTCTTCTTGAGGCTGCAAAACTTTCAAACTCTGCTTTTCAGAAGTTTTTGGCTTAGCCTTTTACCCTCTTCTACCCACTTATGCATTTTATACCCCCTCATGTCTTCAGTTTTGTCACTTCAGCCCTCAGTGACTCTCAGATGATTGTTTCTCTTTCTCTCAACAGAGATACTTTGCCTGGGAAAAGCCTATTTCTCAATCTCTTTTTGTGACCAGATTCTACAAATGCCCCAGGGAAAAAGCAGCTGCAGAAGATCACCTTACCTCACCATAGTCACCCCTTTTTGGAATCTTACCCTCTCTAGTCCTCATTCCTTCAAGTACCTCTCTGAAATCTTTAAACAGATAATTTTTGTATTTCATCTTTTTTTAAAAAATAAGTTCAGGTGAGGAAGGTGTTGTTTTGCTGTAAATTACTCTATCCTACATGGAAGCAGAAGTAAATATTTAAACACATTTGATAGGTTTCAATAAATTAAAATTGCTGTCCTTAACAATGTTCAAATTATTCCATTTTTGGCTGGTGGGAGCCTCTTTAAAATATATTCTGGAGTCTTTTTTGACTTAACCCTTATTAGTCTGTGTTGCTACCTGGTATGACAAGATGTTCTAGGTTCATCACATGCCTTTTTACCTAATACATGGAATCAGCTATTTCCTAAAGGAGTTCTAATTTCCTTTACTGGGAGATGGTATTTCAAGATTACAGTGGGTGGCAGTGTTTATTACTATGGGATTGGTCATTGTTTCTAGACATTTTCAGTGGATGGAGGTAGAAATATGTTTTATTAACGCAAATAAAATACATCGAGAGTTCATATAGATCCAATTCAAATTCAAGACTACAGGGTTTTTTACTTTACTATTCCTTTTAGCTCCCATACTGACATTCTCAGTTTTCAATGATACCGGGAGTGATAGAATGAAAATATCACATCATTATTCATTTTCTTGATCCTGTAATACATATAGGATCAAGATTTATCTTCATTTTTTGTCCCTAGAGTATATTCCACTAGGAATGTATGGTCAACTTAATGTAATTTAAAATCACTTAGAATAGTTCTTCTCTTTGTGATTGTGCCATTAAAGAACAGGATACCAATGTCAGTTCGTATATTTATTCCTGATTTCTAGATTTGCTTTTTAAAGTTTTGACTTAATTTTATGTCTATGTAAATTACATAGTTCTAAAATGAAATGTACAAAACACAAGGAATATGGATTCTATCCTTTCCACCTCTACTTTATTTCCTTTCAATCCCTGAAGGTAACCACTTAGTTATTTGCTTATTTTACATTTTATGCTTCTGCTGCTTTGTTTTGTTTCTTAATATAAAAAGATATATTTCTATCTCCTCCCCCTTCTCCAAATTAATGGTAGCATACTGTTTATACTTTCTCTACCTTGGTTTTTTTTTTTTTTTTTTAACTTAAAGATATATTCTGGAAACTACCCCATAGTTTGACGAAATTGGACTCATTTTTGTTAAATTGTTTTATATTACATTTATATTTATATAAGTCTTTTATTTAAGTGTCATTGTGTGGTCAGCATATATTTTGGTATTTAGAGTGGTTTGTGTATCAGTTAGGATTTAGTCATGGAAGCAGATTGTATAATGGGATAAGGAATTTATTATGGAAATAGACTATATACAATTTTTTTTTTTTTTTTTTAAAGATGACCAGTAAAGGGAATCTTAACCCTTGGCTTGGTGTTGTCAGCACCATGCTCAGCCAGTAAGCAAACCGGCCATCCCTATATAGGATCCGAACCCATGGCCTTGGTGTTATCAGCACTGCACTCTCCCGAGTGAGCCACAGGCTGGCCCAACTGTATACAATTTTGAGAGGACTGGCAAGGTGAAGATCTGGAAGGGGGAGTTGGATTATCAGAGAAGGAGACACTAACCAGATCCCTTAAATCAGTGGCAAAGGGCAGACGAGTCGGAGCTCTTAGGGAAATCTGAGAAGCTAAATATGTCCAGCCACTGAAGTAGGATTGTGAAGGAGGAGGTTGAAGGGATCCCTATGGGAAGCTCTTGCCACATGTAGCCATCACTTCTGTAGATTTGCATCCAAGCATCTGGTGGTGGGGCTAGGCTGCTGTTGGTCAGCAAGGTGAGCACTAGTCAGGAGAAAGAGCTGGACACAGAGCAGAAGAGAGAGAGAGTAAAAGCTGGAACTCTCTGGGCACTTCTCTTGCTGGGTGACTATGAAAACCTTCAGAGAATAATAGTTGTGCTTCTTCATTTCAAACAAGTCTTGTACAAATTTCTTTTTAGGTTAACTTCAACCGAGAACCATACAGTAAATGGGATTCTGGGAAGGTGGTTTCCAGCTTAACAAAGTTGGCACAGCACACACCAGCACAATTTGTATTTTTGATTTTTTGGTAACCATTATATTGATACCTTTATATAGTATTCTAATTTTCTCTTTTGAGGTATGTGTGTTATATATTGGTTTTCTGTTATGAGCAATATTGAAATGAGCTAGTAACCACCTCTCTTCATCTCTTTCTTTCCCAGCATTTGGTATGAAATAATACCCTTTTATTTTCAGTTAATAACAAGACAATCATGAAGTATATTCTTTTTATGTGCTCTCACTACATTTTTGATAATTGTATCTACATTATCAAGTATACTCATGCACTGCTTACTGACAAGAACACATTCTAAGAAATGTGTCATTAGGCAATTTCGTTGTTATGTGAACATCATAGAGTGTTATTTATATAAACGTAGATGGTATAGCCTATTTACGCACCTAGGCTATATGATGTAGCCTATTTCTCCTAGGCTACAAACCTATACTGCATGTTATTGTACTGAATACTGTAGGCAATTGTAACACAATTGCTATGATGTCACTAGGCAATATGAGTTTTTCAGCTCCATCATAATCTTATGGGACCACTGTGGTATGTGCAGTCTATCGTTGCTGAAATGTCTTATCTGGCACATGACTGTACATATAGCAATTATATGATATGCTTTCTCCCTTATTACCAGCATTCTCAGTTCTTTTACTAAATATATATTTAATGATTCCTATTAATGTGGATGTCTCTTCAGTTATTTTGTTTAGATGAAGCATATTCTATAGTAGATCCCTCAGGAAAAGGTCAAGGGAACAGTATTTCGTGGGTTCTTACAGTTCAGAACTGTTTGATTGTCACCATTATACTTGGGAGTCAGTTTGGCTGGATATAAAGTCGTAGATTTACATTTTCCTCTTTGAGTATTTTGAATTTTTGTTACTCTCTTATATTCTGACATAAAGTTTTGTCAAAGTCTGATGACAGTCTAACTTTTGTTTCTTGTATAAGTGCTTCCTCTTTCTGCCTGGATGTTCAAAGGATTATTATTCTTGTTTACACAAGTTTAGTACTATTACTAAAATATATTCTGGTGTTGGTCATTCTGGGTCAGTTTTTCCAGGTGTGCAGTATGCCCTTTAAGTATATAGTTTCAAGTTTGTTTTTTTAATTTAAAAGACAGTTTTCAGCAAAATTTTCTTGAATTCTAGTTTCTAATATTCATTCTGTTCCCTTGGTTTGGTTTCTTTCTTTGGTGACTCCTGTTAATACTTAATGTGATTCTTCTTTGCATATTTTCTTTGTCACTTTATTGCAAATCCTCATTATTTCATTTTTCAATTCTTTTTTATTTTATAACTTTCCTCCTCTTTTACTTTCTTATTTTCCTTAAAGCATTATCTTTTCTGTTAATTCACTGTTGTGTATCTTCTGGTTAGTCTTCATTTCTGGAACGAGATTTTTCCTTTTTTTCCTAATTCTTTTCTGAGTTATATCAACTTATTTCTATTTGAAATTCTAATTTGTTATTTCCTATCCTTTGTCATTTTCTTAATTTCTCTTGGCTCATTTTGAAATAATAACTTATAGTTTTTAGTCTGTTGGTAGACATGTCTATGTCATGTTTTCATTTTCTGTTATTCTGACTCTTATGTTTTTCTGTCTCTTCTTCTTTTATCTTATAATAACTTTACATATGATTTGACTGCAGTTCTCTTCTGTTGCTCATTTTTATGTAAAATTAGTTTTTCTGAATTTGTAGGAGGGAAGTGTAGGCCAGGATAGCTTTGTAGCTTCCTGGTTCTATAGTTCACTCTTCTGTTGTTTTCAAGAAATTAAAAAAATATCTCAAGAAATTAACAAAATGGTCTCATTCTTTCACAGATTTCTTGGCCTTCTTCCTCTTTTTCACCCTTGTCTGGACCTTTTTCCTTTGCTCCGTTTTTTCACTGTTGTCACTTTAGAGTTTAATCTCAGCAGTTTCTTCTTGTGTGGACTTCATCTTGGAAGGGTGCTTCTTCAGCTGGTTAGTGCTGTCCAATAGGGGGTAATAGCTACATGTGTGGCTACTTAAAGTTAAATTTTAAGCAAGTTAAATAAAATCAAACATTTGGTTTCTCATCTGCACTAGCCATGTTTACAAGTGCTTAAAAGCCACATGTGGCTAGTGGCTACTGTATGGGACATTTCTGATATAGAATAATATCATTACCACAGAAAATTCTATTAACCAGTGATGGTTTAGAGTTTGTTTCATTCTCTTCAGACTTTATAGACACTTTGCACTCATCTGCAAATTGCAGTGTGCAAACCCCCCACTCTATTTTGGCTAATGTACCTGAATTGGCCTGCTTTGCTTTTCATTGAAGTTGTAATACAATTTTGGGATTCTCCTCTTGTCAGATGTGTCAGATCCATCAGACATTTTTTCTCCCTCTGCTTTCTTTTGCATAGATGCTTGTACCACACCAATTTTGTAACTGTAAGTGGTTCGTTCCTACTTGCTCATTTTGGGGGCTTTGTGGGGGGCCTTGTACCCTAATTTTGATGTAGATGTTGGCCTCATGTGAGTTTGTGGTTTTGCTATTCTACTTTCCCTGCTATTTTGTTGGGGGGCTTGGGTAGAGTCACAAGCTGCGTTGCAGCCACTATCATCTTCTAAAATCTCCTTTTTTGGCCTTTCAGATTCTTTTCCCTCCATATCTTTATAATTAACATTGTGTAATTCTGTAGCTTCTGTTCTGTGCCCCCTTCAATGCCCTGAAAAAACCCTCTCCACTTTTATTTAGTATTTCTTTATTTTCAAATTAATCATCTGTTATTAACTGACTTAGCAAACTTGGGCATGTCGTTTGGTCTCTTTCCAGCTTAGTTGCACCATTTTAAAAATGAGAAAGTTGGACTAAGGTTTATTTGTTTTGTTTTTCACAGATGGACTTCACCAGGATTATCTTATCATTAGTAGGGTCTAATATTAAACAGTGAATATATTCATGATGCTTTAAATACCAAGTGCTACTTTTGAACAGAGTAGAGATGAACTTCTAGGCAGTGCGACTTAATTCATTCTCAGATAAATGAAAATGTGATGCCCTCAAAGGATATTTTTTCCCACAAGATTTATCTATTTGTTGTCTTGTTATTCCCCCAATTGTGTAGCCAAGGGTGGTTATCTTACCTGAGTCAGTCTTACTGTGTTTATTCCAGGTTTTACTGTTTGTTCTTATTTCTGCACAATCAGCAGTAATATTTGCTGTTATTGACTAGCTATCTGGGGAATAAATTTTCTTGATCTGTTTTTCTTTTAATGTTTGAGTTCAGTGTATAATGGGAGGGTTGTGTGCATTTTATTGCAGACATTATCTGAAAGAATTTTCAGCAATGAGGAAATAACTGTATTTCTGTGAGTCATCATTCTCTCTTATATAGTGCTGGCTAAAGGATTTGATTTTGTATATAGCGATTTATGACTTCCAGAAAGAAAACTGCAAAAATTGAAATTTCCAAATAATTTAAGATTTGCTGTTATATATTGAAAATTGGAGATAGAAATACAAATATAAGTAACTGTGGTTGATAAAATTTTCCTAAAATGTCATGATATTCAATGAGAAACAAAAATTTATTTTTAGTCATTTTCAAGGGTAAGCTCTTAACATGTATTTTCCCCCCTCAGCTTCCAATAAAAACAGGACAGCAGAACACACATACCAAAGTTAGTACTGAACACAACAAGGAATGTCTGATCAATATTTCCAAATACAAGTTTTCTTTGGTTATAAGCGGCCTCACTACTATCTTAAAGAATGTTAACAATATGGTGAGTATTTGGGTTACTGGTTTTTTTTTTTTGATGAATTTGCTTTGTTTTGTTTTTTATTTTAAAGTTTGGAGCTGCATGTTTTTGAAGTATGGGAAATAATTTTCTGTGTACTTTGGATATAACCATTTGTCTTATTTTGTGGATGTGCACAGGTAACTTTTTAATTTCCATTTTAGTTTTTGATTCTTTCCCTTAGAAACTTCCCTTATTCATGACCCTATATCCTTTTCCAGTATTTTTCTGGAATTAGGGTTTCATATAGCTTTTGTGTGAATTGCTCATAGTAATCTATTATATGCTTTTCTTTAGGTTCTTATTTGAATTTACATATCAGATTTTGCCAGTCCTAAGTAGATGATAAATAAAATATGACCGTGTAGTCCTAAAATGCGGGATTGATATTTATGAAGATAATGTTTTTTTCTTCCCCCATGATGTGACAGATTCTGTAGTAGACAACCTGTTGTTGAAAGTTTTCCTCAAATAATTTCATCAAGTGATTCCACTGTTAAAACTCATGATTTCTTTTTTCCCATTTTATAAAATCTCTTTATTCCCTAGACTTCAAGATACCCCAACTGTTCTCTCTCTGTACTTTTGAACATATACTGTCTCTTGCCTCTTTCAGGTGATCCTTTCCTCTCTATCAGTTCCTATATAACATCTCCTTCATTCTCAGTGCAAAGCAACTGATCTGGATTTTTCTTGATTAACTCCAAACTCTCTGCTTGTCTTTAGCTCTTATAACCTCCATTTGTTTTGTTTGTATTGATCTGTGAAATGACTCCTGTGTAGATTGTGAAGATCAGTTTCATTTTTATAGTCACATCATCTTTGGTGTGTTTCCTTTTAAGAATGTTGCTTAGATAATACCCCACATTTACAAAACAGATAAAGTGGAGGTGTGGGCAATCGTTTGCCTTACAAAGAGATTTTTTTCTTTTTTTTTTTTTGTCTTTTTCCGTGTCCGGCAATGGATCGCAACCCTCAGTGTCGCCCCCGTACCGGACTGGGACCGGCAACGGGATCGCAACCCTTGGTGTTGCCCCCGCGCCTCACTCAGCCAGTGAGCGGGAACCGGTCTGTATGTGGGATCCGAACCCTCGGCGGGAGCGCCTCCGCACTTCCCAAGCGGTGCACTAGCGCAGTGCGCCGCCGGGCCGGCCCAGAGATTTTTTTCTTTATGGAAAAAAATTAAGATTTTTCCAAAAAAGCAGGGCTTTTCATAAATATGTAAAGTGTTTTACAGAAATACATTTAATATTTTGTGTAGCTCTTCTGTTGCACAATATGTGGGTCACAGTGATAGGATTTTGCACTTATGAATACATGTGGCCATGTTCCCAGTTAGACTGAAATATTTTAGTATTTGGGACCCTCTTTTCAAAACAGTATTGTGATATTGTCACTTGTTTAGTGCTTACTGAATAAATTAAATTGTGGAAACCATAGTCTCTTGTTAGTAAACAGTGCAGTATGCAATAAAAAGTGAATGCTTAAAATGCACTGTAGGGCCAGCCCCGTGGCTCACTCAGGAGAGTGCGGCGCTGGTAGTGCCAAGGCTGCGGGTTTGGATCCTATATAGGGATGGCTGTTGCACTCACTGGCTGAGTGTGGTGCAGATCACACCGAGCCGAGGGTTGTGATCCCCTCAGCGGCCAAAAAAAAAAAAAAAAAATGCACTGTAATTGGTGCTACAACAATTTGTTTTACGAATTAAGACTTGGATTATTTTGTGGCATAAGAATATGGGTAAATGCTGAATTCAAGACACTGGTGCAGATCTGTATGTGTATCTGAATCCTACATATTTTTAAAGCACATACCAAAACAATATCTTTTGCTGTTACAAGGCTAATTGCAGACTTTAATAAATATCAGCATTTCTGTTTGCCTGATAATTTATTTTGTGTGAGAATTAGGATAAAATCAGAAATAATAAATTTAAATATATTATTTGGGAGATAAAATGGAATACTTTTGATTTTCTTGATCCTTAGTTCTTTACTTTTCAGTTGTGTGCTGATTTGTCATGGAGAGTGATAACCAACTTTTATGTTCTGAATGTCTTTTAGAGAATATTTGGAGAAGCTGCTGAAAAAAATTTATATCTCTCTCAGTTGATTATATTGGATACACTGGAAAAATGTCTTGCTGGGGTAAGTAAATCTTTTCTTAAGTAGGCAAGTTTTGTGAATTCAGTCTTGAGAATGATGTGATGTACCAAAATATAGGTATGGACAAAGAGAATTTTGTTAATACAGCTGACCTGGTAGCACAGACAATTTTTCAAGAGAAAATTACTCTCTCATCTCTTATAAATTAAATAGATAATTAAGTTTACTTATGCAGTGTTAAGTTTGAGCCACATATCTGCCTCTCAGGTTTTTTGGAAAAGATTTTATGATGAAATCACTATTTGATTTAATTAATTTCTCAGATATTGTTACACCTGTGGCATTGCATAGCTGTGAAAGAATATGATTCAGAAGACCAAGAGTAATCTTCACTTTCCTCCTGTATGAATATGGTTTTAATATTCTACCTTTCAAATCTAAACAAAAGAAAACTTAAAAATTAATTAAACTTATTCCATTAATGATAGATATTACCTTAAGAACACTTATTTTATGTAAATATGAACATAGACAGTAGGAGTGTGGAGGAGTAGTTGAGTACTAAACAATTCTTTTCTCAGCTTTGCTCTAAATTGTTATCTCAATGTATTTCAGTGATGACCTAATTTGAACTTTTCGCGAATACTTCTGTTGTATAAAGCAAAGTGTTTCTGTATTTCACTAGTATTAATTCTTCCTGGAACATGGTAGGAATTTATATAAATATATAAATTAAATACCTCCATTTTAAAGATCTGTCTATTCCATATGTATTGGAGTTAACTTATTTCTTACATTCTTTCTTCCTTTGGCATAGAATTCAGAATTTTACTTTTATTCAGAATTGCTTCTCTCTTCCATATATGTTACAGTTAGTTCTCTATTGTGAATCTACATGGAAGGGACATTCATATATGAGGACTGATTGTGTGGTTGAGAAGAGAAGGAATGTTCAGAAGTGTTTGGGGAAGGAATGAGTATGGAATTGGAAAAATAATTATATTCACACAACTATGTATCCTTATGGAAGCCTATAGGCCACGAAAATCTAAGCATAATTTTAAAATTATTTTATTGGTCATTGGCCATATTCCAAAATCTTGGACAGTGTTTATAAGTTTTCTACTTAAATTCAGGGTGAGCTAATTGTTTCAGGCTGGTGCTTTCTGTTAATTTGTGATATGCTGTTGTTCATTTGTAAAATGGAGTGAAAGAGCAAAAGGGCTCACATAGGATGATGGAACTGGGGAGGTGGGCAATTTTTAAACTTCTTCTGAATCAATTCTTTGTGGTGGCCTTTTTACTTTGATTGTAAATTACCAGTGTAACAGTCACACCCATGATTGAATGGGGGTGGGGTTACTTATTGCCTCTCTCAGTTCCACAGTTTTCCTCCATAAACATTTGTAATTGAGTGGTAATGGTAAATGTATTTTGGAGAATGATCACTGATATTATTGGCCCCTGTTTGATTTAATACTCTTTGGAGATAGCCTAACTGAAATACAAATAAGTGGACGTAGTATAACATGTATAATGTATAAAATACGTATTACTTGCCCTGCTCTACTATTGAAAACGTATAAGTTTTTTCACTAAATTTGCAATTTAAAAAATAATGCTATTCATATTATCAAACAATTGTGTTTTCTTGGATTGCCTTCAATAGTTTTATGGATGTCTCTTGATTTTCATTTTCAGATCAAAGTAAGTTGAGGCAATTTGAGAAGAACTGAGGCTACAAGTACATGTTTATCGTATAAGTAGTTGGAATAGCTAAATGAAAGAGAAGAACCAATACTTACCAATATCATGAGTAAAATTTTTTAGAATTTGAGGATCTGAAGTACTTTTGTTCCTGTGCATAACTATTATTCAAAAGATGTAATGCTTTTCTGATTTTTATTAATTGGAGTTAATTTCAACATCTATATTGTTTGGTTAGCATATAAACAAGAAATAGGCATTGTAACTTGAATGTTGTAGGTTTTTGTGAAATCGGTTTATTTACTGTCTATATATTTCAGTGTATTTGTATTTGAAAGCACTTGGATCGCAGTTACAAAATTTGGTGTAGCACAGTTATACAAATTTTTGTTCTTTGCCATCCTACTCAGTTTTAGTAAAATTGTTATCAATATATGGATGGATACCAAAGCCATTATTAGGAGAAATAGTGATGTGGAACAGCATATGTGCAGGATTGCTTATCTGTTGGTTGTTTCTTAATTGTAAAATAGATATTTACAAAGTAGAGATCTCAATGTAAACACCAAAGTTACCAAACTTGGTGTCATTAATGGGACCACCTGGCATTACGTGCTCCTGATGTGATAAGAATTTTTTAAAATGTTTAACCTGAATCTAATCAGACCATTAGGTTTAAATTTCAGCTTACAGAAAATATAGTAATTGGAAGAACAAGTTAAGTTACACCACTAGGCAATAATAAAATCAAGAATATGGAACACCCTGTAAGGCAACTTACAAATCACTGATATTATTGGCCAAGGAATAAAAGTGATGTATGTGGGGTATGTAGAGGAGATTGTTCTAGAAGAAAAGAAAGGAACATAATCATACTGCAATCTGTGAACCTTCTTTGGATTCTGGTGGAATAAAAAAGCTATGAAAGACATTTTGTAAGCAGTGGTGAAATTTTAATAAAGATTGGGTATTAGTTGATGCAAGGGAATTGTTTATTTTTTCTTGGTATGTTAATTGTATTGAAGTTATGTTGGAGAAAGTCCTTATTTTTAATAGATGCTAAGTACATAGGGATGAAGTATTATGTTTATAACTTATTTGAAATGATTCAACCCAAACAAAATTATTTGTGGTAAGTGATATCTGTTTTGGTCAGTCTGCACAAAGGCAGGTGTGATTGCCCACCCAGGAATTTATCTGGATGTTAAGACAGATGACAGCAAACTGGGGATTACCAGGAAGGGAAGAGCTCATTTGATGATCAAGGGTGCAAGCAGGAGTGGAGGGATGAGTGAGAATGGATGGGGGCTTGGACTTTAATTGTAATTATGGGGTGAAAGATGAAGCCATCCTCTTTATTAGACTATCTATAGATAGATGTGGCAAATATGGTGAAATGTTAACAAAGTTTGAATCTAGGTGATGGGTATATGGGTGTTCATTATTCTATTTCAGCTCTTCTGAATGTTCGAAATTTTTCATAATAAAAAAGTTTACAGGTAAAATTTAAAAAGTGTTAGAATTATTGTGTTATTTCTGTTTTAGCAACCAAAGGACACAATGAGATTAGATGAAACCATGCTGGTCAAACAGTTGCTCCCAGAAATTTGCCATTTTCTTCACACCTGTCGTGAAGGAAACCAACATGCAGCTGAACTTCGGAATTCTGCCTCTGGGGTTTTATTTTCTCTCAGCTGCAACAACTTCAATGCAGTCTTTAGTCGCATTTCTACCAGGTTAGTGTGTAAATTCAAATAGGACTATTTAAGTACTATAAACTTTAGAAATTTTTTTGTCTACATAAAAGTAAAAAATTAAACAGAAATGAGTTTTTTCTGACTTTTGTAGACATTTTATGCATTAATTTCTTTGAAATTTTAAATACGTAACATTATGATATGTGTACAATTAAATGAGTACTCTTATAAATTTGAAAATCTAAATTTTAGGAAAAAATATCTCCCATGACTAGGCTTTTTAAAAAACAAAAAACCAAAAAAACCCACTAAGTATGAATTTTTGGTTTGGCTTTTTAAAAACATATTATTCTTTCAAATGAAATTAGCCAGTCAAGTGGAGTAATTGATAAGAGTAGTCAGAATTCTAATGATCTCACAGCTCTACTTCTTACCACAGTATCCTAAGTTACCAAAAAAACCTAAGCAATATGGAAGCACAAGGAAGTGAGTAATTATAACATAGAATTCTCCAGAAAGTGGGCTGTTTTAATTATATGTAAAGCACTCCCATTTATTCGATTATTTACAGCATATACTGTGCTGTCTTATCCTCACAGTAACCCTAAAAGGTAGATGATACTTCCCCCATTTTACAGGTAAGCAAATTAATACCCCCAAAAGTTAAGGTGATGTGCCAAATAATGAAGGACCCAAAATTTCTAAGTCAGGCTGGCTTTAGAAACTGTATTACTTTCATTATACCAAATTGCTTTCCTAAACTACTATTTTAGCTATATTTTGATGAAATCCTTTTTGTAATATATACTTCTGTGCTTTAAAGATGTATCATAAATGTAATTTAAGCTTTTATTGATGATTCAAAATCATCATTGTTAGCATTAGTTGTAATATGCTACAGATGGAGAAATTGGTATAGATGACACTCTATGAGGTAGAATTATAACTGGCAGTAGCAAGTTACTCAGGAACTTGCTTTCATTGGAAGAATTTGCCTTTCTTATGCAAGTATAGTCAAATGAAATCTTAATCATGATCAAATAGAAATTATAACATTAATCACTTAGTGATTTAGTGAATGAAGGACTAATACAGAATAGAGAAAACCAATCCTCTTTGCTTATTGGTGCCTGCATCTTTGACGTGTCAGCATTGTTTGAACAGTGAACTTATTAGTCAGATTCACTCATTCAGTTGTTTTCTAGCAGGTATGAATGAGAACATACATCATAATACGAGAATTTGTGCTGGGGTGTTTTGGGGAATTGACTAACTTCAAAGACATGTAGTTTTTTTAAGCAGAAGTGATATTTCTACAATTATAATTCTAGGCAATAATATTCTTCAATTTTAACAGAATTCTTGGTCCAAAGAAAATCAAAATTTTATTTAATGGTATATGATTGATAATCTTGGATAATGTTTATATGATAGAAAAATGTTTTCATGAAATCTTTTGAATAATAACATTTCATATTCTGAGTAATAGTAGATTGGTTGAATCAGCAAGATAGCAAACACTTAGGGAATAGGAGGCTGGAAAACTATAAAAAACAAAGACTCTTCATTTAGGTGACTGTTAGACCAGCCTTGCTATTATATGAAATAATCTTACATTGAGGGTAGAAAGTGATCAAAAGAATAAAATGTTTTTTAGTCTATTCATGCATGAGATGCTTTATAAAACATAGCAAATGTGCCACCTTTGAAAACTCTAGAAATTTTCTAGCCAGCAAAGGTTTTATTTTATGGGATTTTGCAGCATTAGCACATGTAGAAGTAGACAATTTTGTTTATTTCCTGAATCTAGTTCACTGTCTGCTGCCAAAATAGAAGCTAAGTGTCTAAAATTTTGTTAGCTTTCAGGAGACACACTATTCAGAAATGGGGTATATGAAATAACATGTTTCAGACAACTGCATTTGCCATTTCATTTAGCTTGTGCCAGAGATAGGTGCTGATCTTGTTAGAGGACCACTCACCTAAAAGACCATTATGATAGTTTAATTTAGGTGGAGACATCTTATGATATTGCTGTCATAGCATTAGGTGACTGGAAATATGCAAGTGACTTGAATGGCAGTTCTTTCTGAAAATTGATTTTATATTTCACTTATAATAGATGAATCAATATCGTGAAAATGTTTTATGCTTGACCACTCTCCCTGTCAACGAATGTTTCTCCTTTAACATTAAGATTTGCTTTCTGCTCTTTTCTTTTCTTTTCTATTTTTTTTAAGGATGACCGGTAAGGGGATCTTAACCCTTGACTTGGTGTTGTCAGCACTGCACTCTCCCAAGTGAGCTAACCGACCATCCCTATACAGGGATCTGAACCCGTGGCCTTGGTGTTGTCAGCACCACACTCTCCCAAGTGAGCCATGGGCCGGCCCTTCTTTGCTTTTCTTTAGGAAAAGAGGAGCTATAAATCTAAAGATAGCTTTATTATTCTGCTGATGTATACCACGTTCTGTGGCTCACAGTACTCTTTTATGTAGAGGATTAGCTGGTTTCTCCACAGAATTACTTACTGTACAACTGCAGTAGATTTAGTTGTTTTGTAGTGGGAGGTCCCTTTACAATATCTAATTTGATACACCACCAGAACCAGAAGATCCAATGACTTTAAAAGTCACTTGGTTCTACTATTTGCTTCTTTGCAAATCTGCTATTTTTTATGGTTGATTTTTTAAAAATAGTTTTCAATTTCTTCTTGTATGTCTCTCATCATTTAAAACACTTATTTTATCTTCTTTTTAACATTGTTAAATTATTTTATATTTTTGTATGTGCTGACTTTCATTCATAGTGAATTGTTTCTTCTCTTTAGTGTTGCCTGTATTTTTGGGGGGAATCTCTTACAGCTTTGCACTGTGGGAGTGTTCTAGTGATGGTTTTGCATTTGCTTTTGCCAGTGTGCAGCTCTGGAACTATTTTGTTGTTGTTGTTGTTGTTGTTAATTTCTCAGCTCTAGACTGTATAGCTAGTATAAATTTGGATCCTAAACTTTTATAAAGTAACAGCTCTGGGTGGCTTTTTTCCCCTACCCAAAGCTTAGGCAGAGCAGATTAAACAACTTTGTGCTGGTAGATTTTTTTCTTATTTATTTAGGAAGTGCATAGTTCTTTCTAGTTCATCTTTTATGCAGGGCCCCAGTTCTGATCTCTGCATTATTAGGGTACAGTGCTTTATATCCAGTCCCCATGTGGATTTTAAGCCCCAAATTTCTAGATTAAGAAGATTGAAAACCTTCCTTACCCTTCCTTTGTTGCAGGACCAGGTCATGCAATTAACTCTTTGGTTTTCAGTTTGTCTTCATTCCTGGACCTGGACCTGGGTGAGTGGGTGGTGTTTCATTTTATTTCTATACATTTAAAATATCTTTCTGTTGTTGGTCAATATACCTAGTCTATCTAGATGTTTTAGGGATAGATTTTCCACACTTCATTTCTTTTGCTCACACTACCCCTTATTTGATTTCTCTTCTTCAGAAATAATGTTTAAGCTTCATAAAATACCTCTTCCCTTTAGCAACAACTGGGTTATAAAAGAGGTTAACTTGGGCCGGCCCGGTGGCGCACTGCTATAGTGCACCGCTTGGGAAGTGTGGCGGCGCTCCTGCCGAGGGTTCGGATCCCACATACAGACCGGTTCCGCTCACTGGCTGAGTGAGGCGCGGGAGCAACACCGAGGGCTGCGATCCTGTTGCCGGTCCCGGTCCGGTCCGGGGGCAACACTGAGGGTTGTGATCCGTTGCCGGACATGGAAAAAGACAAAAAAAATAAATAAATAAAAGAGGTTAACTTTTCTTCCATTTTTCACAAACAACCATAAGAGCCAGCTTTTCAAAAGTTGGTGTTGCTAATGTTGCTTCCTAAGGAGTCACATTCCATGTTTCTAGGCTCTTAGCAGCAGCTGTGGAACTTTTAGCATGTGAAGCAGTATTGAGGACCTTCTCATTCTCAACTTGAACTGCTAAGCTTTTCTCACCCTGATGGTATGAGGAGCTTTAGTGTAAGTGCTGAGAAAAATTTTAGTGTTAGTTAAAGTGAGTGAAAGGAGATTCTGAGGAGGAAGACGTAGGGTTGATTGCATTTTTATAAACTGAATGTTTAGTGTGATGATTAATAAGTGAGTTTTAAACTTCACTAAAGTGGTTAAAATTCAGTGTTATGAATAAGATCATATAGTATTTGTGCCTTTTTACCATATCTTTCTCTCACTGCATTTTAAAAATTCCATCGTGCTGCTCATATTTTTAATGTCTATTAACTGAAACAGATCAGTATGCCTCATGAGGTAGCACAATTTAATACGGGAGTGATAGCAACTTTGACCCCTGTGGTTGTTAGTGAAAAATGGAAGAAAAGTTTAATGCCTTTTATTTAGGCTTTAGTGAATTTATCAGTTTTAAAATATCTACAGTTTTGTTAAGTGTTATATTTTTCTACGTTTGTGAAAACTTCATATTCAACATAAGGGAAGTTTTGGGATTAAAAAGATTCCTGTCCTTATAAGCTTATGTTCTACTGTGAAGCAGGGATATTAATCAAATGATCATAGAAACACATGTACAGACTGTGAAAAGTACAATGAAAAAAGGCTTACTCATTTTTCTAATATAAAGTAAATGTACCCTGTGACTAGAGATCAGGTATCACTTATGTTTCTGAAGTCTAGTTGATATGAACAGAAGTTCATAAAATTAAGCTTTATTTTACTTATAATTTGAAGTATGAATTTTTAAAACTTTTCATTGTGGGTAAAAATGTTTACATACACATAGCAGAGAAAATAGTATTTTTGATCTCCGTGTATCTCCTACTTGTTTGGACTGTGAAGCTGTTTCAGTCAGCATGCTGTGATTCTTGATTTATCTTTTCCCACTTTTCAGTACTTTAAAGCAAACCCCAGACATAGCATTTCACCTGAAAATATTTCAGTATGTATCTCTAATAAGTAGATTTTTAAAAATTTAACTATATACTGTTACTATAATAGCAAAAATTGTTATCCTTTAATATCTATTGTGTTTAATTTTCCCTCATTATCTCAAAAATGGCTTTTTCATTTGATTTGTTTAAATCAGAATACAAACGAAATACATACCTGTAATTGGTTGATATTTCGCCTGAGCTTCTCTTTATATCATTTCTTCGTTTTTCTACCCACCTCCCCATTTTTTTTTTCATTCTGTTTATTTGTTGAACTGGATTGTTTACCTTATAAAAATTTCTACATTCTTTATTTGGCTAGATTTGACTGCGTTCAGGTTCATTTGGCTGGGGGGAGCAGGGCAAGAATACAGATGGTGCTTTGTAGTTCCTATTGCATCACATCAGTAAACATGTCCTGTTATTCCACTTTTAGTCTTATGATTGATTGTTACATTTAGATGTTATCAGCATTATCCATTCACTGTAAAATTTTTACCTAATATTTTTAGTAGCCACTGATGATCATTGCCTGTATCCATTATTTCATTGGGGGCTGCAAATGATAACTTTTCTATTGTCATTCATTAATTATTTTAAAGTTGTGGTTCTTATAAAGTATATTTGCTTCATTATTTATTCAGTTATCTTGCTGTACAGTCCAGATAGGGAGTGCAGGATAGAGACTTGACTCTTTCTGATTATTCATTTTCAGAATGAGTTGATATCCTGAGAAAGGTTACCCAGGAGTAGTTGTTTGTTTGTTTGTTTGTTTCAGTGTTACTACAGACTCATGGATTTTTATTTATTGTATGTATTTCAGTTGTTGTTGACATAATTCTTTTCATGCCCATTTTTGACAGTTGGAGCTCCTTTAAATGTACACCTGTGTGATTTTTTGATATGACTCTCACTGTTGATAGTTTCTTTGTTTTCAAGCTCCAGGTGACCTAGGCTCATCTCCTGTATCTCCTGCCTTAATCCTGAAATTAACTAATTTTTCCAAACGGACCTGGCTGAAAGTGAGAAATGTTGTTTAGATACCTCAGTCTTAAGGATAGAGATATTAAGTTTACTGGATTATCATGGTTTTTTTCATCATATTCCTTCAATTATGTTCATTTAGATTTTTATAAGAAATTTATTCCTGTATTTTTTATGTGTGTCTTTACTCTTATAAACTCATCATTTGGGGAAAGAATCTGTTGAATTCAAAAGTCTGGAATATCCTAAGACTTGAATTGACATATTATTTTTGGTTTTTACTTTTCAGGTTACAGGAATTGACTGTTTGTTCAGAAGACAATGTTGATGTTCATGATATAGAATTGTTACAGTATATCAATGTGGATTGTGCAAAATTAAAACGACTGCTGAAGGGTAAGTTTAAATGTATGATATACATGAAAGTAATCACTGGGTCAAAAACCAGTATTATGAATGTTCAAATTGTACTAATTGTGTTGAACTAGAACATCAAAGTGCATTTTATAATGCAAATGTCCGTGTGAAGTGGCAAATAATACATATGGTTCAGTAATTTTTGAACCATTGAAAATAATACAGTAGAGGAAATGAGTACCTTAAATCTTGGCAGTGGGAAATTTTGTTCAACTCAATTTTTGTTTTTATTAAAGAGAACCTAAGGGTGCTGTTATTAAGTTTTTCTGGAATTCGATCTCTTAAGGATGGCTATAGGTTATAGAAATTATGTTTAGTTATTGTAGTGCTTAAAGAAGATAGTCTTTAGCAGATATCAAAATTTCATTGCAAAACGGAACCAGGAGATCGTGGACTTATTGAGAGAGGAGGAGTTAGCCAGGGATCTCATTTCTGACATTTCTATTTTCAGCTCTCTTACTGACTTACCGACTGGCTTTATAGCATTTTAAAGTCTCTTAACCTTTCTGTGCCTAGTTTTGCTTCCCTGCAGAACATATCAGTAGTATTCCCACATGGGGATATTGTGACTAACACGTACTGTATGATTTTAAAGCTTTGGGAAGTGCTTTATCTGATTATATTGCATGAAATAAATTATTAGAAAGAATTGAGAGAATTTCTGTGGTAAGCAGTGAAGTGTTAATATAAGTCAAAGTTCAATGAGTACTATTTATCAACTCAATATGAATACCTAAATTTCACTTTACAAAAATTTTTTTTTTAGTTTTAGGTATTAGTGGATTCTGGCTAATTTAAACATAAAAACTTATAGTATACAGTTCACACTAATTTTTACATTGTATCTTGATTAAGAAATTGTCAAACAATAATGTTTTTAATGTCTGACCTAAAAGGAGTTTGAGTTATATTAGCTTTGAAAACTTCAACATTTCTGCAATATAATTTTGAAAATACCTTGTTTTGTTTTCTTTACATTCACTTTAAACTCAATAACTATTTCACCAGAGATGTAAAAAGGCTATATCTATATGCATGAATAATATAAGGCTGTGTTCTATCTATATTACCCTTGTTCAGAATTCATGGTTTTATGTCATTACCATTGTGAAATGAAGTAACGATTAAATCAGTTTTCAGAAACTTAAATAAAGGGAAAAAATTAGTTATTATTATGCCAAGACATGAACACGTAGACAGCAGTTATTTTAGGTTATAATAAACTGCCATTCAGTTCATAGTTAAAATTTGCAAGATTTTATTATCTATCATTAAACCTCAAGCAGTTTGAAACTGAATGGTAAAATTTAGAGATCTCCTCTATGAATTATAAGTGGGGTTTTATGATTTTCATAACTATTAATAACATTTTAGAAATAAATCTAGTTTAGGTTGCCCACAAATATGTGTTTGTTTAAAAACAACAGTTTTCTTAGAAATGTTCAATCTATAATAATTAATTGAGATGGTTCTTCATGCCCATATAAGAGAAACTAACTAAATGTGTAGATAAATGACTTTCTTTTATATTGAGGTAGCTTTTTCCCATTCAGCTCCCTCCTGAACACAAATTTAGCATATACATTGATACACATATAAAGTATAAAGCCAGTATTAAATAAACCAGCAAAAGATGGCTGTAGGTGACAATGATAAAAGTAATATAATGAGTAGTAAAAATAATAATTATTATTTACTATAATGAGTAGTAAAAGTAATAATGTGTTTTAAATTTAATACAGCAAGCATTTGTTGAGAAACTATGGGCAAGAAACCATGCTAAGAGCTAGGATTACAAAGATTAATATAATATTGGATTGTCCCTCGGGAGCTCATAGCATGGTTCATGAGACAAATGTATTATCAAATTACTTGAAAAACAATATGGTAAACTCAAGTAGGGTGAGTATAAAATGAGAGAGGAAGTATGTATTTATTTGGGATGGGAGATGTGAAAAAGCAAAGTGCAAAATATGAAGGTACAAAAGTAGATCAGGTCATATTAATATAGTAACATTTGTTGCATTTTCAGTTTGTGCCAGACATTGTGGTATGCAATTTACATGCCTTTTTTTGGTCAATCCTTACTGTAACCCTGTAGTAGAGCAATACTAGTATTATCATCCTCTGTATAGAGGAGGAAACTGAGGCTTAAGTAACATTTCTAAGGTCACAGAGCTAGTAATTGTCAGGGTAAAGATTCAGTTCACATTCTGCCCATCTCTAGAACCAAAGTGCCTAACTGCTGCACTACTGTGCTTGTAGGTTATGAAGTTTTTATTTTAGTGGTCATGGGAAGTGATGGGAGGATTTTAAGGTGAGAAGTTCCTTGATCAGTATTTTATTTCTGATACACCACTTTACTTGAGATTTGCAGGATGGCTTGGTAGAGGGCTGCATGAACTTCTGGGACGTGGTTGTGTAGTAATGTGAGTGAGAAATAATGAGGGTAATGGAGGTCTGGATGAAAAGAGGTGGGGACCAATTTGGTAGAATATATAGCATTGATAATCTATTTAGATATATGAGTTTGGAGAGGTATCACTAAGTATTACAGAACTAGCTAGTTAAAGCACAAAAGGGGAGGAAGGGATAATGGCAGAGAAGGAGGAAGGAGTTCAAGAAAATGGTGAAAGCAGTTTCAGATCTACTGAGTTTGAGGTATTGGTAGGATGTCCAGTCAGAAACTTATAGAAATGACAGCCGGCCCATGGCTCACTTGGGAGAATGTGATGCTGATAACACCAAGGCCACGGGTTTGGATCCCTACATAGGGACGGCCGGTTAGCTCAACTTGGGAGAGTGTGGTGCTGACAACACCAAGTCAAGGGTTAAGATCCCCTTGCCAGTCATCTTTAAAAAAATAAAAACAAAAAAGAAAGAAACTTATAGAGCTGAAAGTAATGAAAGATACATACATTGGAATTGAGAATAGATTACTGCATATAACAAATTTAAGATGTCACAGAGGAAAAGCTGATGAACATAGAAAGGCAAAAGTGGTAAAGAACACTGTGGAGTGTAATGCCATTATTTGGAAATCAGGAGAGCAAGAGCAAAGAAAATTCAAGGGGTACATTTTATAACTGATTTGGGAAGCAAGTTACTCATTTGCAAGTCCAGAAAAAGAAATTCACAATTTAAAAAGTCTTTAGATAATTACTTTTATTACTCGAGGACTCATCTCTGTCTTACAAAGATTCTTATACAAATGTAATTAAAAACCTGAATCCCTTCATTAAAAGTCCATAGGCAGAGTTCTTTGCCAGGGTACCATTATTAGTAAAATAGTTTATAAAGGGTCATCTTTTCCAGATATAAATCTTTCTAGATGTGGATAATACATTTATAGAAGAAGAAATTAAACTAATATACTTATATGGGGAAATGTTTAATATTGTGCTGAAATGCAATACACTATTTTGAACAATCAAATTAGCAAAATTAAAAGAGAACATGCTTAATGATGGTGAGGATGTGATAAAGGCATTTTCATATGTGGCATTTGACCTAACCATTCTGAAAAACAGGTTATTAAGGGCCTTAAAAAATATTCATCTTTTTGACCAGAGGTTTCTTCTTCTAGATATTTGCTTATCTTGAAGAAATAATCAGTAATGTGGAAAAAGATTTGGATATAAATGTATTTATTTATGTTGTTTATAATAGTGAAATGTTGGAAATAAATGTACAACTGGAAAACGTTTAAATAACCAGTTAATATAGTGACTTAAATATTCTGAGATGTCAAAGCATACTGAAAAGACTATGCCTTTGAAGCCCAATTCAGTCATTTATTAGGTCTGTAATCTTAGACACACAATTTGTTCATTTGTAATATTCTGAAAGCATTAAGATTTTGAAAGAATTGAATATATCATACTGAAAATACCTGGCATGTTGTATTATTCAAGTAATAGTTACTGTTGTATATAGAGCCATCGAAAAATATGCATTAAGAATTTTTAATGATATAGAAAAAATTTGGGATACTATGTAAAGTGAAAGAACAGGTTTGCGAGAGACCAAATCTGATGTTAACTAGTAAAGGTCTCACATCAAAGAACACCTACAAAACCTAGAAGGATCAGAAGCCCCCTGGGCTCCAAAGCCAGGAACGGGGGAGGGCTGGGGGCCTTGCTCACACCCCCCTGATACCCATAACCAGCCCAGCAATGACTGAGCCACTGCAGGAAGCACCCCAGGTTCCCAAGCTGGTGTGTTGGGGGGCTGAGCACTTCGGCCAGACCCCCACCCCCGACATCTGCACCCAGCCCAGCAGTGACCAAGCCACTGCTGGAAGCCTCCTATTCTCCCCTCAGGGGGTCCCTACAGGCCTCAACCCCACCCCCCCTCCTTCCTCCTTCTCCCACCCTATTTCCTTCCTTTATCCCCTCTCCCCTCCCCACAACAGCTCCTCAACATCATAGAATGTAAAAATAAATAAATAAATGTAATAATAATAATAATAATAATAAAACAGGTTTGGTATAGCCTATATAATTTCAGTTATGTTAAATATATATGTCTTACAAATGCATAGGAAAAAGGATGGAAGAAAATTCACCAAACTGTTAATTGGGATTGTCTCTGAATGGTAGAATCATGAATAATGTTTTAAATTTCCTTTATTTATTTATTTATTTTGACTGGTAAAGGGATCGCAACCCTCAGCATGGTGTTGCTTGAACCACGCTCAGCCAGTGAGCGCACCGGCCATCCCTATATAGGATCCAAATCCCCAGCCTCGGCGCTGATAACGCCGCACTCCCCCGAGGTAGCCACTGGGCCGGTCCTAAATTTCCTTTTGACTGTTGTGTATTTTTTGAACTTTCTACAATGAACTTGTGTTTTATACTTCTGAAAAAGCAAGTTATTACAAAGGAAAAAACTCACAACCTTTAACAAGTTCAAGGCATGTTTGTCTCTTATTGAATTTCGTCTTTAGCAGACATAACTAGAGAGCTTTGGGTTGATATTAATTATCTTTACCATTATGTTGCTTACAGATAATACTGGGGAAAAAAAGTGTGTAAAAGGAAAGTTCTTTTTGCTAGTAGCTCTGAGCTGTATTTGTGTTAACTTCTTAATCTAGAGTTAATTAAAAAAAATTTTTTTTCCCCACAGAAACAGCATTTAAATTTAAAGCTCTAAAGAAGGTTGCACAGTTAGCGGTTATAAATAGCCTGGAAAAGGTAAGTTACAACCTCTTTGGTACTAAAGTTTTGTTTTTTGGTTATAAATTTTACCATCTTTAATATTTTTAATCAAAAAGTTGTGACTTGAGTGATAGTTTCACATTAATTTTTAGGAAGAATGCATTGTAATATTCTTATGAAGGAAATTAGAAGTTTGTGACGTTGTATTTACTATATTAAGAAAAGATTACTGCTTTAATATAAAGACATGTGTTTTGTTATTTGAAGGCATTTTGGAACTGGGTAGAAAATTATCCAGATGAATTTACAAAGCTATACCAGATTCCACAGACTGATATGGCTGGTAAGGATAAGATTGGTTTGTCTCTTACTTATGAGGTAAAAACTTATCACTTTCCAAATTATTTTTGTTATAAAGGTGCTTTTACATCTTTTATTGTCAACTGGTGTCGAAAAGGAAGTACTATTTTTCGCTCATTTCTAAGTTACCCTCAACCCTTTTTTTCCTTTCCTTTGAGCAAATAAAGATGTTTGAAGTGAAACTGTAATCTTTAGAGTTGTGATTGGATATTTGATGGTTCTTTGTTGTAGAGAAGCACTTTTTGTGCTCTGAGGCTTTATTTTGTATTTAGGGAGATGTGTGTTAAATAGTAATATTCTTACCTATGATGTAAGGATTCTTGGGACATAACTTCACGGCAGAGAATACAGACTCCTGGAGAACTTTGGTGATTCTCTTTGGGATCCAGACTGTGGGTTGCTTGGGTATATTACACTTTGCCTCAGGCCCTGTATGTTGAGACCAAGATTGGCCATTCTAAAGTGTGAGCTTTTCCAGGATCATGATAGCTCTTCTAACACATAGACAAGCTGACATTTATTGTCTTTTTATCTGAATGAGTTTTTTGTAGCTGTTTAAGTGAACTTCCAAGTTTATCTTTTAAAAATGTGGCCTTTGGATTTTGGGGTATTGCCAGCTTTTAATGTAATGCCATGGATTTTCTTCTCATCTAATAATGTCATTTAATATTTATATTTTTCACATAGAATGTGCAGAAAAGCTCTTTGACTTGGTGGATGGTTTTGCTGAAAGCACCAAACGTAAAGCAGCAGTTTGGCCACTACAAATCATTCTCCTTATTTTGTGTCCAGAAATAATCCAGGATATATCCAAGGATGTGGTTGATGAAAACAACATGAATAAGGTAAGCAGTGCAAAATTATTTCCATTATGTCTGGATGTGAAGCAGTTTTACTCAAGGCTTATGATTCTTTGAGCAAACTATTTTAGAGGACCATTTTAATTATAGTCATTTTAGATCTCTTTGTTTGCTGGCCTTAGCAGAGACATACTCATATATAATTTTATTTGGAGGAGGGATAATTTCAATAGATGATCAGAGATTTAAAACAATCCCTTAATTTCATTCTTTTACCAGTGAAGACTAAATGATACTTCTATTAGTGTTATGCATAGTTTCTTTACTATGCACTGACTGCAAAGGTTGCCTTACTATACTTTATTACTTTTATAATGTGTCATTTGCATGTACTTAGGTGTTTGCCCACTTGGTGCTACTGAAATTATTTAGGAACTCATTGTACGTGTTTTAGAACCATTTTCACAGAATTTTATTAGGATGGGAGGCTATCACACATATCATCTGTAGTGAAATTGGCACTATAACAAATGGTAATTCTAAGAAGCTCTTATAATTTTTTAAAAATAAGAGCTGAGTATTAATTTCATTGTCATTTGAATTTTAAAATGCAGTTTGTTTTGCTAATACATTTTTTCTTTTTTGCTGCTTTGGAGTACTCTTAGCTGACTGAACATGAAATGAGCTCCTGCATGACTTGCTTGTGGATAGAGATGTTCAAAAAATCAGCTGAATAATGATTTAATACTTAAATATTGGATAGGGAATTTATGCGTTGAAGAGTAAATAAGAAAACTAGGTAATCCTTGAAAGTCTGTGATTCTGTGGTACTCCACTTAGGTCCATATCCCTACTTTTCCATGATGAGGACGCATTTTTCATGTTAGATTGTTTTGGAGCCCTTCAAAATAGTTTGTGTTGTTTGTTTCTCTTTCTTGGGAAAATAGAAATAAAAAGCTACTATAAATTCATTATTTATATTTTAATAATTCTATCTTTGAAATGTTTATTGGTAATTTGTGTGTCCTCAGTGAATTGCTGATTATTCCATTTAATTGTAGGTGGTGGGTGGGTGTGTACACTTTTTATTTGGTTTCTCTTTTTAAACTTTAATAGGTTCTTTTTGCTATCAATCTATGTACTATCTATCCATCTATGGTGGCTGGCCAGTATTAGAATATAAACCCTTGAACTTGGTGTTATCAGCACCACACTCTACCTCTACCATGTGAGTTATCTGGCCAGTCCCTCTTTTTGCTATTTAGATGTTCAAAATTTGCGTGTAGTCAATTCAGTCTTGTTATTTTTTGTCTCCTAACTTTTTTGGTCAGACCTCTCCTCCCCTAAGATTTTATTTATTCATTTTATTGAGGTATAATTCACATACCATAAAATTCACCTTTTTAAAGTGTGTGATTCAGATATTCACAAAGTTATGCAGTCATGCACCACTATCTAATTTCAGAACATTTTCATCATCCCAAAAAGAAATCCCATACCTGTAAGTAGTCACTCCCTTTTCCCCTCACCCCCTATCCCTGGCAACCACTAATCTACTTTCTGTCTCTATGGATTTGCTTATTCTAGGCTAGACATTTCCTAAAAATGGGATCATACAATATGTGACCTTTGTGTCTCTGACACACCCCAAGATTTTTGAAGTATGCTTTTATATTTTTCTCTAGTATTTTTCTAGGTTAAAAAATTTAGATCTTTAAATTTTCCTGGATTTATTTTTATTTATTTATTTATTTATTTATTTTCCTTTTTGTCTTTTTTCGTGTCCGGCAACGGATCGCAACCCTCAGTGTCGCGCCCGTACCGGACCGGGACCGGCAACGGGATCGCAACCCTCGGTGCTGCGCCCGCACCTCGCTCAGCCAGTGAGCGGGAACTGGTCTGTATGTTGGATCCGAACCCTCGGCGGGAGCGCCGCCGCGCTCCCAAGCGGCGCACTGTAGCAGTGTGCCACCGGGCCGGCCCAGAATTTTTTTTTTTTTTT
>NW_007726245.1:612978-614344 GCF_000696425.1 Galeopterus variegatus
GCGCTCACAGGGCGCCTCCTCCCTAAACGCAGGGACCCTGACCCTGCCCCGTCTCAAGGAGGTCCCTGTCGGAGGTGGGGGGAAAACCCCAAACAGATCCTTTAATGAAACAACGTGCTGTCTAATTTTTTTTTTTCCTTTTTGTCTTTTTTCGTGTCCGGCAACGGATCGCAACCCTCAGTGTCGCGCCCGTACCGGACCGGGACCGGCAACGGGATCGCAACCCTCGGTGCTGCGCCCGCACCTCGCTCAGCCAGTGAGCGGGAACTGGTCTGTATGTTGGATCCGAACCCTCGGCGGGAGCGCCGCCGCGCTCCCAAGCGGCGCACTGTAGCAGTGTGCCACCGGGCCGGCCCATAAATTTTCTTGGATTTAAAAAAAATATTTTTTATGTATTTTCATCCTTTTCTAGTTACATTCCCTCTGAGCTATCCTTGCTCATACAACATATATATTCTGTTTCTAATATTGTTATGTTGCTATCATTCTATGCTTGAATATCTATACATAATTTTAATGCTACTATCGTTTTCTTCCTTTTGGAATTACATTTTTTTCCCAGCTTTATTGAACTATGATTGACAAATAAAAATTGTATATATTTAAGGTATACAACATGATGCTTTGATATACATATACATTGTGAAATGACTGCCACAATCATTTACCTTGGGGAGTTGAGGGGAGAGTGGAGATACTGGCTCACTTCACCGAGTGGCAAAAATTAAAAAGACTGAAAATTAGGTAGTCCGGATGAGGATGCAGGAGAACAGATATTGTAATTCAGTGTTGGTGCAAATGTGACTTGCTGCAACTATTGGGAAATGTAAATCTAGGAATAACTACTAAAAATTTTAAACACAAATGCCTTTGCACAGAACTCCCAGTTTTGGGAGTCTAGTCCATAGTGTTAAGAGCATCAGTTAACAAGAACATATGAACAAAGGTATTTATTTAAGGATTAACTATACAGTAATGTCCCAAAACTGAATATATCTGAATATCCATACATTAACAGTGAAATGGTTGAGTAAACGAGGCTCACTAGTGTAACAGAATATTACCTAATATTAAAAGGAATCTGTTAGATTTCCATCCACTATTTTGAGAAATAGCCAAAATATATTCTTAGGTAAACAAAGCAAGATGCAGAATAATACATATTCATTTTAAAATATAACAACTACCACTGTATGTGTTTATGTGTATGTTGTGATTTGAATGTTTGTGCAAGTAGAAATGAATGGAAGGATGTATACCAGCCACTAACACTGGTTAGCTCAGAGGGAATGTGACTAGAAAAGGATGAGAATTAAAAAATTAAAATATATATATATATATACATATAAACAAATATATATATATA
>NW_007726245.1:614529-631697 GCF_000696425.1 Galeopterus variegatus
TATATATATATATATATATATATATATATATATATATATATTTCAGCATTTATATCTGTGACTATATCTCCACA
Organism: Galeopterus variegatus; assembly: GCF_000696425.1. NCBI lineage: Eukaryota > Metazoa > Chordata > Mammalia > Dermoptera > Cynocephalidae > Galeopterus > Galeopterus variegatus. Next base: position 614,604 of record NW_007726245.1, read on the forward strand.
GATATTAAATGCTGAAAACAAGTTACATTTATGGAGAAAATGAAGGTTATGTACATATCTACAATATGAAAACAAAAAAATCACAGAAAGACATATATGAGGGTACTTTAAATTTGTGGAAAGATTCATATTATCTTTTAATTCTATTTTTCCACAAACTTTTCAAAATACCGTTAAACTTCTTCACTCAAAGATTTATACTCCAGTGCTCATAGCAGCTTTCTTCATAATAGCCTAAATCTGAAAACAGCCCAAATGTCCATCAGCTGGTGAATGTATAACCAACTGTGGTACCTTGAGACAGTGGAATACTATTCATTAATAAAAAGGAACTAATTACTAACTCAGCAACATGGATGAATCCCAAAAATATGCTCAGTGAGAGAAGCCAGGTTCAAGAGATAACATACTGTAAGATTTCTTTTAAAACAATTTCTAGAGAAGATAAAACTTATAAACAGAAAGCAGATCAGTGGATACCAGGGGTGGGAATTGGGGGAAGAAATTGATTGGAAAGTGGTATTTAGGGAACTTCTTGTGATGATGGAAATGTTCTATGTCATGATTTTAATTGTGGCTACATGACTATTCTCCTTTTTCACAGTTCATTGAATTGTACACTTAAAATAACTGATGCTCATTGTGTGTTGATTATACCTTAATAAAGCTAATTAAAATCCATATTTAATAAATGATGTAAGAGAAAGAAAAAGTATTAATGACTCAAACATTAATTTTCCAGTTTATAGCAATAATTAAAGTTCCAATATGAATATTTCAAAAAAGAAAGACTATCTCATTTTAATTTTTATTTCCCTTGTGATTAGTGCGGTTCAGGATCATTTCATACATTTCTTAGCTATTTCCATATTTTCCTCTGCATAAAGTGTCTGTTGATTTCCTTTACCTACTTTTCTACTATTTTGCATGCCAGTCTCTTATTAATTTGTGTAACTTTCTGTATATTAGCAGCAGTAATCCTTTATTTTAGTCTGTTGTAAATATTTTTCCACTCAATTATTTCTTTTGACTATAATATCCTTTTTAACAGAAATATTCGAAATGTACAAAGAATATAACAACCACCCATACTCCTATAAATATTTTGATATATTGCTCAACTTTTTTTCTGTTTATATATGGTTTTAAAAATTGAACAAGTAATATTTGCATAAATTCTCTTTTAGTTACAGATAAAGCTCAAAGACCCTTTGATTTCACTATCTTTCTTCTTTCCCAGGGACAGCCACTGTCAAGGGGTAGATGTGTATTCTTCCAGTTTAGCTTTTATATTTTTATAAGAGAGAGGGAGGCAGATAGGTAGATATCTAGTTCAGTGTTTCTCGAAAGTGGGGTCTTCAGACCAGCAATGTCAGCATTACCTGAAAACTTGGTAGAGATGCAAATTCTTAGGTGCCTACTCTGGGCCTGCTGAATTAGAAGCCGCAGGGATGGTGCAGAGCTAGCAATCTGTTTTTAGCAAGTCCTCCAAGTGATTGTAATTCACACTAAAGTATGAGAACCATTGTTATTCTTGGTCATTGTCTTTAACAGCAGTATGGTGTTTCCCAAATTCAGTATCATATTTTTAATCCCTTATTGTCAAGCATTTAAGTTACTTTTCTTAAAAAAATTAGTAATAATAAACAAAAGGAAAAAAAAACTTAAAGCGCTCTGAACTTTGATGGTTTTAGAACTGAGTTATATCCAATCAGATAATTTCTATGTTATTTAAGCTATTACTTTAAATTCAGACCCAGGATATATTTAGAAATTTGTACTTTAATTATGTTCATTCTTGTATGTGTGGAGCAAATTTGGTTGGCTATTTGGGTAGCCACTTAACAAAACATTTCCTTCTAGTGCTTCTGCTTTCTGATTCTGAGAAAATGTGTTTAACATAATATGCATTTATCACTGTTGAAAGTTACTAGTTATTCTAACACTTTTATTTGTGCTAAGTTAATAATATGAATTTGGGAGCTATCAGATTTTTCTATGGCCTGGAATAATTTAAATAATAGAAATGATCTGATTAGATAGAAATCAATTGAAAAATTATCAGGGTTTGGAGCTCTTAAATTTTCCTTTGACTTTTGCTTATTATGATTAATTTTAAAGTAAATTAATAAATTGACATACTGGAAATTTATTTATTTAGTGGAAAAGTAGGCCTCCTGTTCACTTCTGACCTTCTTTTTTTTTTTTTTTTTTTTCCTTTTTGTCTTTTTTCGTGTCCGGCAACGGATCGCAACCCTCAGTGTCACGCCCGTACCGGACCGGGACCGGCAACGGGATTGCAATCCTCGGTGCTGCTCCCGCACCTCGCTCAGCCAGTGAGCAGGAACCGGTCTGTATGTGGGATCCAAACCCTTGGCGGGAGCGCCACTGTGCTCCCAAGCGGCGCACTGTAGCAGTGCGCCACTGGGCCGGCCCCGTGACCTTCTGTTTTATACTTTCCCTCCTGAGTAAGATATTACTACCCGTTACTTATGAATATTTCTAGATCTAGCCTATGTACCTGTTGTCTATTTAAAAATAACTCACTGTTCACCATTTTTGAGCTCTCTTATGCATATCAATCTATGTAGTTTTTCTGTCTTTTTAAAAAATTTTTGGTTGTAGTAGAATACATATATCGTAAAATTTACTGTCTTAACCATGTTTAAATGTACAGTGTAGTAATGTTAACTATTCATTAACTATTCATGTTAACTATTCATAACCATCTCTAAAACTTTTTCATCTTGCAGAACTGAAACTCTATAACTATCAAACAACTCTCCATTCTACCCTACCACCAACCCCTGGCAACCACCCTTGTACTTTCTGTCTCTATGAATTTGACTATTTTAGGTACCTTATATAAGTGGAATCATACAGTATTTGTTTTTTTGTGACTGGCTTATTTCGCTTAGTGTAATGTCCTCAAGGTTCATTTATGTTGTAGGATATCAGGCTTTCCTTCCTTTATAAGGCTGAATAATATTCCATTATATGTATATACCAGCATTTTATTTATCCACATTTATCTGCCAGTGAACATTTGAGTTGCTTCCACCTTTTGGCTGTTGTGAATAATGCTACTATGAACATGGTTGTAGAAATAACTTTGAGACCCTGTTTTTAGTTCTTTTGGATATATACCCAGAAGTGGAATTGTTGGATCATATTATAATTCTGTCTTTAATTTTCTGAAGAATTTCCGACTCTATTAAAGTCACTTTTGATAAATTGTTCTTGCTAGGAGATATTTTTCAATTTTATCAGCACAGAATTATATATAATAATATATAAATTATAAAATATTTATAAAATATAAAATAGTTTTGTTAAGAAAAGAGAAAATAGAAATATTATAGGTAAACATATGCAAATCAATAACAGTATATATATATATATATTTTTTTTTTTAAAAAGATGACCGGTAAGGGGGTCTTAACCCTTGACTTGGTGTTATCAGCACCACACTCTCCCGAGTGAGCCACAGGCCGGGCCAATAACAGTATATTTTAAAAGTTTAATTTGTAGGCTGATTAGGAGAAAAAACAACTTCAAAGGTAAATTATTACAGCCTTTTGGAAAACAATATGAAAGTTTCTCAGACAACTACAGATAGAACTACCATATAACCCAGCAGTCCCACTACTGGGTAACCAAAGGAATGGAAGTCGTCATGTTGAAAGGATACATACACTCCTATGTTTATCTCAGCTATATTTACAATAGCCAAGATATGGAACCAACCCAAATGTCCATTGACAGATGATTGGATGAAAAAAATGTGGTACCCCTGTAATGATGAGCTGCCTACCTCCCTGCCCAAATGTGGTACGTACACAGAATGGAATACTACTTAGCCATAAAAAAGAATGAAATTCTGCCATTTTCAGCAACATGGGTGAACTCGGAGAAAATTATGTTAAGTGAAATAAGCCAGGCATATAAAGAGAAATACTGCAAGTTCTCACTCATATGTGGGAGCTAAAAATAAAAAAATAAAAAAACAAAATTAACAGTGGTAATAAGTTGAACTGTTAATTGGAGAGGGAAGAACTGTGGTTATTAGATGCAGGAGGGAGAAGGGGGGATGGTGAAAGGCTGGTTAATGGACACAAAATTACAGCTAGATAGGAAAAATAAGTCCTATTGGTATACAGTCAACCCAGGAGTCTGTAATTAACAATGATTTACTGCATGTTACCAAACGACTAGAAGAAAGGAGATCAAATGTGCACATCACAAGGAAATGATTGGGTTTAGCAGTGACTATGCTGATTGTCCTGAGTGGATCATCACACATTTTATACATGTATTGAGATATAACTCTGTACCCCCTAAACATGTACAATTGATATGGTCCAATAAAAAATTTTTGGACAAGATTTGTAACAATATATGAGCTAGTAATATTGATTTGATTGACATATATCAATGTTGAACCCTCAAAATATGTATAATCAATTTTGATTCAATAAAAATTTAACCAAAAAACCCCCAACCAACCAACCAAACAAACAAAAAGTTATATGCCAAGAGGACAGGTTTTCTGGGAGAATAATACATGCTATATGTGCTATAACAATTCGGATGAAGTTTGGGTAGTGGGGAAAGTTTTATGGAAGAGGTGTAAAACTTTAGTTGAGCTTAAAATAAGAACAGGATTTTTTTTTTTTCCTTTTTGTCTTTTTTCGTGTCTGGCAACGGATCGCAACCCTCAGTGTCGCGCCCGTACCGGACTGGGACCGGCAACAGGATCGCAATCCTCAGTGCTGCACCCGCACCTCGCTCAGCCAGTGAGCGGGAACCGGTCTGTATGTGGGATCCGAACCCTTGGTGGGAGCGCCGCCACGCTCCCAAGCGGCGCACTGTAGCAGTGCGCCACCGGGCCGGCCCTAAGAACAGGATTTAGATAAGAGAGTTGTTCAAGCCAGGGTAATCAAGGACCTGGATGTTCAGAGAAGTTAGCTAGAGAAAGGAAGATTTATGCAGGCAGTGGTAAGAAATGAAGACGAAGAAGCAGGTGTGAGTAATCTTGATGACATTTTTTGCAAAACCGTTTGTGTTTAAATTTTACCCTTTAGGTAGAGGAAAGGTCCAAAGTTTAAGGTTAGAGGTGAGATATGTAAAATGGTGTTTTTGGCTGATGAAAGGGAAGTCTCAAGTGGGAGTTGGTTCAGAGGAAATATGAGTTTAGCCCTTTTTAAAAAAAAATTAATGTTGTGGTAAAATATATATACCACAACATGTACCCCTTTAACCATTATTAAGTGTACAATTCAGTGGGATTAAGCACATTCACAATGTTTTGCAACCATTACCAGAACATTTTTATCATCTCAAACAGAAACTTTGTACCCATGAAACAATAACTCCTCATCTCTCCTTCCTCTATCCACTGGTAACCTCTAGTTTACTTTCTGTCTGTAAATTTGCCTGTTCTAGTTACCTTATACAAGTGGAATTATACAATATGTGTCTGACTTATTTCATTTAACATAATGTTTACAAGGTTCATCCATGCTATAGCATGTGTCAGAATTTAATTCCTTATTATGGCTGAATAATATCCCATTGTATGTATATATACATACCACATTTTATTTATTCATCTGTTGATGGACATTTAGGCCATTTCCACCTTTTGTCTATCAGTTATTGCTGCCATGAACATTGTACAAATATCTGTTTGAGTCCCTGCTTTCAGTTCTTTTGGGTATATATATCTAGAAGTAGAACTGGTAGATCATATGCTAATTCTATGTTTAACTTTTTGAGGAACCACCAGACTGTTTTCTGCACTGTTTTAAATTTCCACTAGTAGTGCATGGGGGTTCCAGTTTCTCCACATCCTCATCAAAAACTGCTTGTTTTCCTTTTTTTTTTTTTTCTTTTTTTTCCTTTTTGTCTCTTTTTTCGTGTCCGGCAACGGATTGCAACCCTCAGTGTCGCGCCCGTACCAGACTGGGACTGGCAACGGGATCACAACCCGCAGTGTTGCACCCGCACCTCGCTCAGCCAGTGAGCGAGAACCGGTCTGTATGTGGGATCCGAACCCTCGGCGGGAGCGCCGCCGCACTCCCAAGCAGCGCACTGTAGCAGTGTGCCACCGGGCCGGCCCTTATTTTCCATTTTTTTGATAGTAGCCATCCTAATGGATATGAGGTAGTATCCCATTGTGGTTTTGATCTCCCTAAAGACTAATAATGTTGAGCATCTGAAAAGCTTATTGTCCATTTTTATATTTTTGGAGAAATTTGTTAAAGTCTTTTGCCCATTTTTGTATTGGTTGTTCTTTTGTTGAGTTGTATGAATTCTTTATATATTGTGGAAATTAATCTCTTATCAGGTATATGATTTGCAAATATTTTCTCCCATTGTGTGGACTGTTGTTTCACCTTCTTGATAGTGTTCTTTGGTACACAAAAGTTTTCAATTTTGATGCAATCCAGTTTATCTATTTTTTCTCTTGTTACTCGTGCTTTTTTGGTATCATATCCAAGAGGTCATTGCCAAATGTAAAGATTTCTACCTGTTTTCTTTCGGGAGTTTTATAGGTTTAGCTGTTAGGTTTAGGTTCTTTGATCCATTTGGAGTTAATTTTTGTATATGGTGCAAGGGAAGGGTCCAACTTCATTCTTTTGCATGTGGATATCCAGTTTTCCTAGCACAATTTGTTGAAAAGATTGTCCTTTCTCCATTGAATGGTCTTAGCGCCCTTGACAAAACTTGTTTTACCACATGTGCTAGTGTTTCTTTCTGGGATCTCTATTCCATTGGTCTTTATGTCTGTCATTATGCCAGTACCACATTGTTTTGATTAGTGTAGCTTTGAAGTAAATTTTAAAATCAAAAAGTGTGAGTCCTCTAACTTTGTTCTTTTTTTTCAAGATTGTTTTGGCTATTCAGGGGCCCTTGAGATTCCATATAAACTTTAGGATGGGTTTTCTATTTCTGAAAGATTCCTGTTAGGATTATGATAGGGATTGCATTGAATCTGTAGAGTGCTTCAAGTAGTATTGTTGTCTTAACAATGTTCAGTCTTCCAATCCATGAACGTGGGATGTCTTTCCATTTATTTATGTTTTCTTTAATTTCTTTCAGTAATATTTGGTTGTTTTCATTGTATAAGTATTCCACCTCCTTGATTACATTAATTCCTAAATATTTTTTTTCTTTTTGATGCTATCATAAGTGGGATTGTTTTCTTAATTTCCTTTTCAGATTGTTCATTGCTATTGTATAGAAATCCAATTTAATTTTGTGTGTTGATTGATTTTGTATTCTACAATTTTGCTGAATTTATTAGCTCTAAGAGAGAGAGAGAAAGAGTGAGAGAGCAAGCGCATGTGTAATCTGTAGGGATTTCTACATATATGATCATGTCATCTGGGAACAAAGATAGTTTTACTTCTTTTTTTCCAATTTGGATGACTTTTTTTTTTTTTTATTTGCTTAATTGTTCCATCTAGAACTTCCAGTACTATGTTGGATAGAACTGACAAAAGAGGGCATCCTTATCTTGTTCATGATCTTAGGGGAAAAGCTTCCAGACTTTCACCATTGAGTATGTTGTTAGCTCTTGGTTTTTAATATTTGGCCTTTATAATGTTGAGGAAATTTCCTTATATTTCAAGCTTGAGTGCTTTTATCATGAAAGGATGTTGAATTTTGTCAAATCCTCTTTCTGTATCCATTGAGATAATCATGTGCGATTTTTCCTTTATTCTATTAATGTGGTGTGTTACATGGATTTTCATTGCTGAACCATCCTTTTGCTCCAGGAATAAGTCTCACTTGGTCATGGTATATAAGTCTTTTAATATGCTGCTGAATTTGGTTTGCTATTTTTTTTTTTTTTGAGGATTTTTTAAATCAGTATTCTTCAGGGATATTGGTTAATAGTTTTCTTGTAGTGTCTTTGGCTTTGATGTCAAGGTAATTCTGGCCTCTTAAAATGAATTAGGAAGCATTCCTTCCTCTTTAATTTCCTGGAGGTGTTTTAGAAGGTTTAATGGTAGTAATTCTTTAAATACTTGGTAGAATTCACCAGTGAAGCCATCTGATCCTGGGCTTTTCTTTGTTGAGAGGTTTTTCATTACTGATTTAATCTTCTTACTAGTTATATTTCTATTCAGATTTTCTGTTTGTATATGAGTCAGTTTTGATAGATTGTGTGTTTATAAGAATTTGTCCATTTTGTTTAGGTTACCAATTTGCTGATATGCAATTTTTCATAGTACTGTATAATTCTTTTTATTTTTGTAAAATACATTGTAATGTCACCACTTTCATTTCTGATGTTAGTAATTTGAGTCTTCTCTCTTTTTTTTCTTAATCTAGTTAAAGTTTTGTCAGTTTTAACCTTTAAAAAAGAATTAGCTTTTGGCTTTGTTGATTTCTCTACTGTTTTTCTCTTCTTTTTAAAATTTATCTCTATTGTACTCTTTATTATTTACTTCCTTCTGCTAGCTTTGTGTTTAATTTGCTCTTCATTTTTTAGTTTTTTAAGGTGTACAGTTGGGTTATTGATTTGAGAGCTTTTTTATTTTTTAATTGTGTTTACAGCTATAAATCTGCCTCTTAGCACTGATTTTGTTGCATCCCATAAGTTTTGGTGTGATGGGTTTTTATTTGTCTCAAGATGTTTTTCTAATTTCCTTTGTGATTTTTTTCTTTGATTCATTAGTTAAGATTGTATTATTTGGTTTTCACATATTGTGAATTTTCTACTTTTCCATCTGCTGCTGGTTTCTAGTTTTATTCCATTATGATCATAAAAGATACTTTGTATGATTTCAGTCTCTTTAAACGTATAAAGACTTATGTGCACTTGAGAAGAATGTGTATTCTACTGGTGTTGGGTTAGGTTAGCTTTTGACATTTGAGAATGTAATATTTGATAATACACGTAGGTAGAGATGTGAGATTTTCAATCAGGAGGAAAGCCAAAGGAAAAAGTTTGTTAGTGAGCTGTTGAGATCACAGGAGTGAGTGATTTTCTTTTGAAACAGAATTTAAAGCAACAGAACAGCCTTGGGTATAGTCTTAAACTTACAAGGCTAAAGGTTGAGTATAGGCTGGAGTGTGAGAAAAGAATGGAACAATTTGACATAGACCATAGCCAAGATAGTATAATTAAAGATAATGTCAAAAAGAGGATATGATCAGCTGAATTCAGTGTTGAGAAGTCAACTACCTTGTTTGGGAAGGACAGTTTCTTATGTTCCTTTAATAATTCAACAAAGAAAGCGAAGAGTGGATTCTGTTTTGTTCTGTTTTTTCAATTTGAGAAATGTTTAAATGATGACAACTACTTTAATGAAATTGGAAACCACAAATATACATTCTTTATAGTGTGATTTTTTTTTTAGAGGCAATCTATTATTTCCTTTGTTACTTGCTACTTCGTTAGATAAATATGAAATAGAAGAAACATCATGTATTTTCTTATTGCCATATTTCAATTCCATAGAAGTTGTTTCTGGACAGTCTACGAAAAGCACTTGCTGGCCATGGAGGAAGCAGGCAGCTGACAGAAAGTGCTGCAATTGCCTGTGTCAAACTGTGTAAAGCAAGTACTTACATCAATTGGGAAGATAACTCTGTCATTTTCCTACTAGTTCAGTCCATGGTGGTTGATCTTAAGGTAACATGCTTATTCTTTCTCTACTACAAACTTTAAGAAAACTAAATGAAAAATAAACTTTTAGTAAATGTTTATGTCAAAGATCGTTGCTAACACTAAAGTTCTGAGTCACCTTTGATAATAAGTTCATAAGACCTGCTTTTGTGGTTAGTACATTTATCAGCCTAAATAGACTAAGAATATGAAGAAAACACAGAATTAACCAGTTTTCTTAAATTAGCATAAATATACAGACTTGGATTTAAAATAATGTAGAAATTAGGGCCTAAAAGGAACCATCTGTGGTGTAGTAAGAATTGTGTCAGATTGATGAACCACAATATTAGCGCTTTGTGCTTTTTCTGGAAACTGAATGTTATTACCATCATGTATGGATAATGTGTTGATGTTATCACGTACTAGTAAAAAAAAAATACTGCATGACTATTTAAAGGTTTTTGTTTTCTATTATGATTTTTATAGAATCTGCTTTTTAATCCAAGTAAACCATTCTCGAGAGGCAGTCAACCTGCAGATGTGGATCTAATGATTGACTGCCTTGTTTCTTGCTTTCGTATAAGCCCTCACAACAACCAACACTTTAAGGTGAGAGCATTGGTTTTTATCCAACTACGTGTATTAATGCTGTTATCCTTTATAAATGTGAAAAGACTAGAAAGATGAATAGGTATATCTTTATTAGTATTTCTCAGTATTACATATTGATGTTAATTTCAAGATTTAAAAATTTTATTCTATTTTTTAAAACTTTCCTTTTGCTATTCCTTTGGTCTTCATTCGTGTTACTGAATATTTTTCTCATAGAAGTAATCTACTATTTTTAATTCCCTCTGTAGATCTGCCTGGCTCAGAATTCACCTTCTACATTTCATTATGTGCTGGTAAATTCACTCCATCGAATAATCACCAATGTAAGTTCAAAAGGTATTGCTAGAATACTAAAAAAGATTTTTTTTTTCTTTTTATATGTATTTCTTTTTTTTCTTTTTAAGGAAGATGCTCTTGGTTTTGAAAAAGGTTTTGAACTCAGATATATGGTACAGGAGGATTTCTCTGTAGTGTTTATATCTAGGAATTGACATACAATTGTATTTTTCATATTTGATCTTGGCCTTGAGGAACCTTATTGAGGAAAATGTAGTTAATAAGATCTCTTGGAAAGCATAAATCTAAAACATTTTATTTAGATCAAAAGCCCTTGAGAAAAATGTGACTGAAAATATAATTTATATTTTCATTCCAAAGCGCTTCATATATTATTTGAATACTCTAGCTCTTTGCCAGCATTTGATACATTCTGACTTATCACCATAGTAAAAGTAATAGTATTAATGTAAAAGTAATAGTATTTATGTTGTAGACCAATATAGCACATTTACAGAAACTGTGCTTTAAAGGTGAAACTGTTTAATTGTACTTTTTAGTCCTCAAACAAAATGAAATATTAATACTTAAAAAGAGATATTCACAAGATACAAAAGTGTATTAGACAGAGTAAGTGAACTCATTAAAAGGTACTTGTCGTGAAACCTTAAACTCCGATGTGTGTTCATTAGGTAGAAAGACAGCAAAACCTTGCCAGATTTGGATTGTGGATTTTTAAAATTCTGTTTTTCTAATTACAAATGATTGTATATTGAACGTTCTCGGGTGGTTTTTTCCCATAGTTTCGCTTTTATCCATTGGTAGATATTCACACTTACGGGTAAATCGGTCAACTTTTTCCTGTTTTCTTCCCTTAAAAAGGACTTTTAATTATGGATATCTAGTGTATCTGCCTTGTTTATAATCAAATTCCATTTTAAGACTTTCCGGTGAGTTAAAAATACCTCTCAGCCCCCCATTTGCCTCAGAGGTAAATGCTGACCACATTTTCTTTTACTCATTCCCGCAGGGGAAATAACTATTGATAAAGCTATTTAGTGACTAATTCAGTTTTTTTCAATGGGGTGTTAGTACTTTGGGAGGACAGTTTGTTGTTGTGCAGGACTGCTTCGTGTACTGAAGGACATTTATCATCTCTGGTCCTCATTTTATTAAATGCCAGTTCTGCTCCACCCCCTTACCCCCCACCCTCCAATCATAATGAACAACTAAAAATGCTTGCGGGAACAATACCTCTCTCAGTCAAGTATCACTGAGTTAAACTATAGGTAGTGATAAACTATAGGTAGCAGTAACATTGAATACCCTTTGTTCCAAAAAGGAAAGTTTAGTGAATCTGATTGTAGATAAGGTGTGTTTATATTAAAAACTTAAATTGTGAAATATTTTTGTCTACAATTGAATATATAGAGCACTTTCAAGCATGGACTTGGCACTGCTGTAAGTGGCTGAGCTGCTCCTTTCTGAGTTCAAGCATGCCTGGAGTGGTACTTCATGCATGCCTCAGTGTACTTGGTGAAAGTGGTTGTGCATCCTCCTATACTTAATGAGTACTGCATGTGTGAAGGTGAAGTGTGTCTGTATCAGAGGTCAAGTCAATATGAAAATCTGTTTTTATAAAGAAAAATACTATATTGACTAAATTTTAAATACTAAGCCTCAGTAACTCCTTAATAAAATAGCTTGAAAAGGAACATAAATATTAGTCCAAAGTATCTTTTAAAGTTTTACCTTAGATATTGTTTGGTAAATTGTTTCTTTTTAGTGTTTTTCCCCTTTTGACTTGAGGCTAATAAATATTGAATCTGAAATACTTGCTGACTGAAAAGGACTATTTATAAACTAAGTATGCAAATTTATGGAATTGACTATTATAGAGTCTTACTGAAGACAATTATTATGAAAATATTTTATATCTTGAAATAACATGAAAATTTTCTTTAATATTTGGATTCCTGATCTTAAATTCATTTGTAGTGTAAGTACTCCTCATAAATTCTGCTGTTCCATGGTTATTTAGTTAGTTTGCACATTTTTAACAATTATCACATTTTCAAACAAGACAAAAGTTATACTGATGTGTTTCTGAGGGTTTATGTAGAAGTAGTAATGGTGTTTGGAGTTTTATGAAACATATTCATACTCAGTTCATAGGTACTGTGTTTAGACCTAGAATATTCCACTGTTTCTTCTCAGGAAATCTTCAAGTCTATTTACTATGTGAATTTCATTATAATGCAAGTTTTTAGTAGTTTCTAAAATGGTACTTATACTATCACTTTTTTATTATAATGTGCCATAGAGATGAATTATGGGTATAAGATATGTTAGTTATATACTTAATCTTTTTAGGCTTCCTTTAGGTTAAATTACATATGTAATTGGGACATGTAAAAAGCAATGTATACATATATGAACCAATTATCTTAGCCATCACTAATTACAAGTTATAGCTGGAATAGTACTTTATTTCTGTTTTTTCCTTATGGCAGTTTTTTGTAATTTACTTAAGGAGAGTTCACAGGTTGAGAATGAGGTGATGTCTATATACTAAGTGGTTGTAGTTGAAGGAGTTATTTCCAAGTCATGTGGAAATTATTTAATCTCTGGAGGAATTGCCACAATTTACTCATATAAGTATTGCTGTTTGTTTGACAATAAACTTAGTATTTTCAAGGAAAAAAGAATAAGTCTACTTTAATTGACTAACTTCAGGAAGAACACATTTAGTAACTGCTCAAAATACTAAACTTTTTTACCAACTACGTGATGTCTAGTTTTTAATGCCTGTTTTATTTGAAAGTGTATCTTTACTTTAAAATGAGTGAATTAATCTATTATGAAAAATGGAAATTATGAAAATTACTAAATCTTAAGCCTAATGTTTACTTTATAGAGTACACCTGGTACTACAATACAGTTTCAACAGTGTATTAGTCTGTTTCTGTTGCTTATAACAAAATACCTTAAACTGGGTAATTTATAAAGAAAATGAAATTGATTGCTTACAGTTTCAGAGACTGGGAAGTCCAAAGTCCAGGGAACACATCTGGTGAAGGCTTTCTTTGGTGGTGACTTCAGTGACAGCAGGGTATCACATTGTGAAAATGGTGGAGCAGAGAGAGCATAGTCTTCACTCTCCTTTTAAAGCCCTCAGAACCACGCCACTGACCACCATTATTAATCCATTCACTATGGCATGGTCCTACAATCTAATCACCTCTTCAAGGCTCCACCTTTCAGTTACCATAATAGGGTTTCCTACCCTCTTCACAGTCACAGTGACGGTCAGGTTTCTAACACATAAAACTTGGGGTACACAATTCAAGCTTCAGTGAGTTTGTGGGGGACATAATTCAATCCACTACAAACAGCTATCAAAAATGACACAGAAATTTGGATAGGATATTATATGGGATGCATATCTCTTTTATTTATCAGTTTCTGACAAAATTTTATGGGATCTGTAGGGTGAGAAGACCCTTCACTCATGCACCTTGTGATTATCCAGCTTTTTGTTACTTTAAGCTGATTAAACAAGCTGTATGATTTGGTAAATATATGGAAATCAGGTTGCATCGGTTGCTTTAGACAAGTCAGATGATCAAATTGGCCAACGTTTGAAGAATCCGTTATATAACAAACCAAATATCAAACATTTGTAGGAACTAGCTTAAATAATGTAAGAGTTTAGGGAAAAGCATTAACAGCTATACTACCCCCCAAAAAGTATTTCCTTCCCTCACAGCTTTGGGATCAGGATCCCTTCCTGAATGGAGTTCAGTGTTCAAATTGTGTATCGTAAATTGGTTTTGTATTTTACCATCCAATAGAGTTTGTAATACACAGTTTTGGGTAAGATAGTATAACTTGATGCTACTCAAAATATTCTGAGAATCATGAATAAATAAATTAAATATTGGGACTTTAGCTTAGTTTTGAATAAGAAATAATCTGGGAATAAGATATGAAGATATTAAATCTCCCTTATTTATTGTTTGAATATATTATTGTTTTTACATATGTTTCTTATAAAAGGAGTATTATAAATTGGAAGTGTGTATCTTAAGACATTCCATTTCATGCATACTCTCCATATATAGTGAAAATTCATCCAGTCATTTTTGTATTAAGTGATAGACAAACTTTATAGATTTGATGATTTTTCATAATTGCCATTTTTTATAATAAATCAATTCATTCATTTTAAAGTAAAAGTTAAAGGTACATTTTAAAATAAAATAGGCACTAAAAACTAGACATCAAAGATAAACAGCATAAACTGAAAAAAATTTACATAATATAATTTCTTAAAAAATATTTAGCTAGGATCAGTTTGTCTTTGTTTATGGTGACCATTAGTCTTCCATGTATTGTGCTATCACTGCATATCAATTTAAGATTACAGGTTTACTAATAGCTTTGTCTCATTTACTAATTTCATGTTGTAATTATCGTTGTTTGTAAGCATATAAGTAATGATTTACCACATATTCTTTCAATGTTGTGTTAAAGCACTAATCTTTTTTAAAGTTTTGATAATAGCATTCTTGTCTGGGAAAGTACATACTATATATGCATGTGTTTCTGAACTGTGTAAAACATTAAACTTTAGAAAAAGAAAAAAGATTGGCTACAGAATTGATCTCTAAAGACATTGTTTTTCAAATTTGCTAGCTTATAGTGAGAAAAGACAGTCTCATATGCACATGCTCATGAAGTGGGTAATTTGTCTCATGCTCTTTATTATATTTTAAAATATAATATGTATGGGTTAATGTTTGGATTAAAGACATCATTTGACGGCTTTGGAAATCATGGTGTGTGTTTGCATGGTCTTTGAAAGTTTCTGACAAAAGGATAAAATTTAAGACTACATTGATAACCAGAGCATATGATTTATGTAATTTTTTACTTTTTATTCCTTATGGTCTTTTTCTTCAGTCTGCATTGGATTGGTGGCCTAAGATTGATGCTGTATATTGTCACTCAGTTGAACTTCGAAATATGTTTGGTGAAACACTTCATAAAGCAGTGCAGGGTTGCGGAGCACACCCAGCAATTCGAATGGCACCGGTAAGATACACCATGGGTTTTTAAATAAATCATGTGTTTTTAATATCTTTATCCCATTCCTACTGCTTTATTTTAGAGAATTGAATAGGTCCTTCCTTTCCTATAAATGTAGTATGTTGTATATTACAATATTGTTGAATAGTAGTTGATAATGTTTGTTTTCCATTGTTCTCATGAGTTAACTTATTTTTCTTAGAGAAATTTTCTCATGAAATGGTGTTAAAGTCTTAATGAACGTTACCTGTTTCTTTCTTTTTTTAGTTCCTTTTTCCTTTAAGTTTTCCTTATGAACCAAAATATTTTTATTAGCGACTCACCTTTTGGGGATGAGTCAGGGAAGCTGACGCCTGGGTTAGAGTGAATATTCCTGCCAATGCACATTTTAGCTCATTGGATGCTGAATATTACACATAGGAAATTAGAAATAAAATTTTAAATTTTAAATTTAAGATAAAAATATTTCATTTTTCAGTAAATATACTTTGAAAATTTAAAAATGATGGCCAATATTGAAGTTTGTTTAAACTTAATAAAAGCAGGTTGTCTTCAAAGTAGGTATTCTAATGGATTATTATTAATATGGACTTTTAAAACTCACATGGAATCAATTCAAATAATTATAGGATAATTATAGGTTTGTGTAAGTCATTTGGTATTTATGTATAGCAAGAGTATTATAAATGGCAACTCTTGACATTGATTGGTGGTGCTTTGTCTTCTGCTTCTTATTTTCTATTCTTATTGGCTGCTGTCGCTCACATGGTCAGATGCCAACCAGTCACTGTTTTGCATGGCAGTGGGCTTCTGTGGCTGTAAGTATGACCCATTGTAACTACCTCAGAAAAGTCCTTGGTTTCTTTGACTTTTCTGTGCATAGTTACTATTGAAGTCACATCATGTCATTTCAAATGAAAACGTAGCATGTTTTATCTAGTAAATTAGCCATTTCACACTTATAATTTAAATAGCTTTCTCCCTGGCATGCTTCTCTTTTTCCATGTTTTCTTAGTAAAATATTTTGGTTTTATACAATTGTGGTTCACTCTTATCCAGTGGTCAGAAATTGTTCTTAGAGATTGTTTGTTGTAAATATTCAAATAGAGAAGTTTTCTGTACCATATGTTTTGGGATTATTTAGCCTAAAAAAATCATAGCCAAAAGAGCATGGCAATGATATTTTATTAAATAAATTTTAAATTACAAGGTTATCTTTTAGTGGACTTTTTGTAATGCAAAGTACTTAATTTTTTAAAAAGGTGAAAAAATTTTCTCTCCAGGTATAAGTTAATTGGGGATCAACATAAATAATAGCTATTTAGATGTTATTAAGTAGACATTACTTTTTAAAAGTTTTAGAAAATTACATGAAATAAATTGTTTAAAAAATTTATCGACCTATTTATTCATTCTCGATATCTTCTGGGAAGTTAGAACTTTATCTGACTTTTTTTTTTTTTTTTTTTTTTTTTTTTTTTTTTTTTTTT
>NW_007726245.1:631707-694939 GCF_000696425.1 Galeopterus variegatus
TTTTTCCGTGTCCGGCAACGGATCGCAACCCTCAGTGTTGCCCCTGCACCGGACTGGGGACCGGCAACGGGATTGCAACCCTCGGCGCTGCTCCCGCGCCTCGCTCAGCCAGTGAGCGGGAACCGGTCTGCATGTGGGATCCGAACCCTCGGGCAGGAGCGCCGCCGCGCTTCCCAAGCGGCGCACTATCCAGTGCGCCACCGGGCCGGCCCTGACTTTTTGTTTTAAGTTTACTGTCTTTTCTGGTAGAAAATTAATGGCCTCCCATAATAGGAACTGGTGGAAGGTTAATATTTAATTCCTATATCCAGTTTACCATCTATCTATAATTTTCTGTGCATGAAGACTGAAAGAAGATGAAACTAAATTATTCTTTTGAACAAAGACAAAATTTGACTGGTAGTCTTAAGATGTTCTCTACATTTACAAGTTATTTTACTTTTCAGCCCTAGTTATTAGCTGATTCTAAGCTGCACATTCTGCTACTGATTATTATTTCATAAAAGCCATAACTAGAGAGGATTTCCTCCTTTGGCCCAAGGACAAATGTGATAAGGATTTAGTTTTTATTTCTAATTATTCTCTGAAAGTATCAATATATATTTAACTTTCAAAATCATTCTTAACCTGTTTATATTTGCATATTAATATGTATGTACGAAACTTGGTACATATGCGTTTTAGCCCGTTTTGTGTTGCTATAACAGAATTACCTGAGACTGGGTAATTTATAAAGAAGAGAGGTTTATTAGGCATACGATTCTGGGACAGCTGCATCTGGCATGGGCCTCAGACTGCTTCTACTCATGGCGGAAAGTGGCAGGCAGCCGGCAGGTACAAGCAGTTCACATGGGGAGAGGAAGCAAGAGACAGAGAGAGAAGAGAGGAGGTGCCAGGATCCTATAAACAACAAGCTCTCGCAGGAACAAATAAAGCGAGAACTCACTCATTACTCCCCCCTTCCCCAGGGAGAACATTAATCCATTCATGAGGGATCTGCCCCCATGACTCAATCAGTTTCCAACCATGCCGCATTGGAGATCAAATTTCCACATGAGTTTTGGAGGGGACAACACATCCAAACTCCATTAATATGTATATTTGTACATAATGTCTAAAAAACAGCTTTCTTGTTTGTATTTTCACCAGAGATAATAATTAGCAAATTTAATATGAAATAACATCTTAGGATGGGAAAAATTTTTAATTTGGATGATCCTTAAGTTGAATCTCATCCTTTACCAATAATAGTCAGACAACAAATATGGACGTATTGACCTTCAGCTAGTTGCCAGGCACAGTCTAATGCCGGGGAGGCATGATGAACTAAACAGACATAGTGCTTTCCCTCACAGAGATTCCAAGCAAAAGTCTTGTAGCTTTTGCTTGAAAATGTCTAATGAAGAACTCATTACAAGTGGCCATAAAATCTGGAAACACAGGTGGATGTATATCTTAAGTGGTTTAGAGATGATACATTACATCAGGGTTTCTCACTCTTGGCACTGTTAGCATTTTGGACTGGATTACTCTTTGTTGCAGGGGGCTATTCTGGGCATTGTGGGTTGTTTAGCAGCATCTCTGTCTGGCCTCTACCCACTCAATGCCAATAGCACCCCTTCCCTGATCCCCTTCCAGTCACGAAAACCAAAAATGTCTTGACATTTCAGATATCCCCTGGGGGGCGAAATTGCCCCCAGTTGAGAACCACTGTATTAAATGGTATGTTCAGCGTGTTGTCCCTCATTTGCATTGCTTCAAATGATTTGGGACTCTGATAAACCTGAGCCTTGAGCTTGCTGCACAGGTAGTAATCAAGGAGTTCAATTTATAAAAAAGCAGAATAACGTCTACGTTTCAAGGCTTTACTTTGTAGTTTGGAGACAAACAAGTTACTTCTTGGAAAGAGCTAATTATTTGAAAGTTTTTTCTTCAACCAAAATAGAATCATATCCGTGTCACTTTCAGCCATCATTGATCCTCTTTCTTTTGGAGCTCTATAAAACACTTCTGATTTTTTTCAGAAGGCAGCCCTGCAGATACTTGCATAAGGTTATCCTGTATTCCTGAGGGTTCTTTTTATTTTTATATAATTTTAGTATTGGAAGGGATTTTATTATTTCAGCTTTCTTTTTAAAAGTGTGTGTGTATGTATATTGTTTGATTTGTTTTTATAGCTAAGGAAACTGAGACCCAAAAAATGTTAAATGAATTTCAGGTAGTCTTATGACTAGTGAGTGGTCAACTAAAGTTAGTTCTGAGATTTCCTGACTTTCAGTCCAGTGTCTTTATTAGGTTCTTCTTTTGTCTTCCCTCACTAGCATGTTAGCTTGATGAAAGCAGGAGCTTTTTATGGCTTGTTCAAAACTGGATCCTTAGCCCCTAGAAGAGCATTTGGCACATACTAGGTGTTTACATACAGATTTGTTGACTGAATGAATGTATGAATGAATTTTTTATTTGATTTGGGTCCAAAACTTTCCTTTATCTGGTTTGCTTTTCTTCTGGAAAGACCAACCTAACAAAATTTTAAAAAATTACAATGACATACAGTCACACAACACTTAACAGTTAGCAGGGATATGTTCTGAGAAATGCATCATTAGATGATTTCGTTTGGTGCAAACATCATAGAGCCTACTTAACACAAACCTAGATAGTATAGCCCACTACACACCTAGGCTATATGGTATAGCCTATGACTCCTAGGCTACAGTCCTATACAGCATGTTACTGTACTGAATGCTATAGGCAAGTGTATGTAACATAACGGTAAGTATTTGTGTATCTAAACACATTTATACATAGAAAAGGTACAATAAAAATACAGTATAAAAGATAAAAAATGGCATACCTGTATAGGGCACTTACTGTGAATGGAGCTTGCAGGACTGGAAGTTGCTCTGAGTGAGTCAATGAGTGAGTGGTAAGTGAATGTGAACTACTATACATTACATTTATAAATACTGTACACTTAGGCTATACTAAATTTATACATAAAAAAAGGTAATTGTGCTATGAAGTTATGATGGTTCCCATGTCATTAAGCTGTAGGAATTTTTCAGCTCCATGATAATCTTATGGGACCACCGTTGTATATGCAGTCATTGTTGACTGTAATATCATTATACAGCACATGACTGTATTAAGATCTGATTTTAGTCTTCCAGATGTGGTGTAATAATCAATGAAAGCTGTTAACCTGCTGTGTGTGGATACCATGTTTCTATTAATACAGTCTAAGATTGTATTGTCTTATATCAGCTTTTAGTGATATAAATTCTTTAGCCTTTTTCATATGACCATTGAGCCATAATTTCTTATTCTTTGTACTTTGTAGTATTTTTTATATTTGAAATGTTTGTCTCAGGACTAATCACTTACTGTATTAAAACTGAGATCTGCTTTCATAAAATTCAAGCCTGCTAATAATTGATGTATGAATTTTCACAAATATGTATGTTTTCTGAATGTTTTTTGTCTTCAAGGGGATCCTGGCTCAGCAAATGCTCCTTACGCACCTGTAATTCAGTCATGTAGTCTTAATTAAGTTAACAATTGGTCTGGGCCTTTGATAGATACCTAAAGACTCTGGTTCATGAATTTCTTCCAAGGCAATTTCTTCTTTGTCCAGAGCACACGTACTAGCTTGGATCCCTACTAATATCTGCAATATGGAAGATCAGCTAATGTATTATTTATTTTTTTACATTTATGATAAGAAATACGTTTCTTTTTTAGCAACATTTTTCTGACTTTATATAACCCACTCATGGTTATTAAATTAAAAGGTATTTGAATTGAATAAATTTATTGGAGTTTCTCTTCTTATTTTTGATATTAGTAAGGCAGGCTGGAACAAAATCTAAATGCTGATACCTGAAATTAAGAGATGATATAATTAAACTATTATTTACTTTTCTGGAAATGATTGCTAAATAAGATAAAACTTACATCTGCTAATTGTTCTGTGATCTCATGTTCCTGTGCAGTGGCTGTGTCAGGGAAGGACAGTTTGACAGTTATACTGTTACATCATAGTAAATAAATTGGTTCAATGAAAGGTTCAATTTGATCTAAGGTGAAACACCTTGATGAAGAGTGAAAAAAAAAAGAGGTTAAGGGGGCAAACACTAAAAACACTAAAAATAGAATTTATTAAATACATTTGTTAAAACATTTGCCCTGGAGGTTATAAATATAAAAGCAAACAATATTTGTAAGTTTTGCTATTTCTCTTCTGTAGTGACATTCTTGAGCATAAATGTGTACACTAAATAGGTAATTTTTCCCTGTGAGGACCAAAACCTTCATTGTCCTTGGGAATAATAACAAATATATTTCCCACACCTAAACATTGAGAATAGTTACTGTGTATTGTAGACGTGTATCTATACTTTTTAACTTTGAAAGACAGCATGTTTACTTGGATGTTTTTATTATGGGTACGTAGATGCCACAGTCTACCATCTATATATTTGCGTATATGTTCACATAAAGGCATCTATGTCAAAAACAGATATTTTTGTGTCTTTTTAAAGGAAAAAAGGAAATGATTTATAAGAATAGGAAGAAAGGTGATATTGGATCTAGAATATAACTGTTGGGTTTTTGGTTGAATAACATCCTTACTTAATTATTTTAGTTCACCATGGTCTCTCTCTAATTGAAACACATTTTCTGTGATTTAGTTTTTCTGGAAAAGTTCTTTTTCTGTATTATGAATGTTCTTCAGTCAAAATGTATGTGTTCTGTAATTTGAGAGAGATGAAATGCATCAAAAGAAAAAGCAAAGTCTGTAGTTAAACTATTAAATACAGAGATTGCCCGTATAGAATATTTCATCAATTCTAAGAAGCCCTTATTTTTACTTTTCTCTGAAATTGGGGATGTGTCTTACTTTGTATGGTGTCTTACAATTGACAGTGGTTTTTCATTCATTTTGTACATCAAATAATATTGCATCTCACAATTGATAATGTTGTAGAATCTATGAAACATTTGTATATAATTATGTGGGATAAGTGTTAGATGAGTTACCCAGTATGTGTATCTGTGAAAGCTATAGACCAAATATTTTTTCCCTTATGTTTTCATATTTTGGAAAATTGTTTTTATGTAGGGGTCAACCTGCCATTAAGCTTCTTACTATTTTAGTACATTTTCATTAAATTTTATTAGATTGATTATATAAGAATAATATAAATGGTTCCAAAAAATTTTGCTTTTTTAAGGTTAATATTGTTAACCTTATGCTTGCTGAGTGTTTTTACTAATACCACACACTTGGCAGTATAAAATATATCTACTTTTTCAAAGCCTTTTTATAATTTTTAAAAAGTTGGATAGCTATTATCTGGAATCTGATGTAGATTTTTACAAGGTGATAACATATTTTTTGTTTTGTTTTCAGAGTCTTACATTTAAAGAAAAAGTAACAAGCCTTAAATTTAAAGAAAAACCTACGGACCTGGAGACAAGAAGCTATAAGTATCTTCTCTTGTCCATGGTGAAACTAATTCATGCAGATCCAAAGCTCTTGCTTTGTGTAAGTATTTTTTATGAAATGCCTTGAAATTATTAAACTAACATAATTTGGTTTAACTGAAATGCCAAGACCTTGAAGGTAATTGTTAGGTAAAGAACACTTATTGACCTTTTCTGATCATACCTGAAACCTATGACATCCCTAAGAAAACTAACTTATTGAGAAATATTTGATCAGATTTCTTAACCCTTTTTCTTGATTTCCCTTTTCATTAAACTAACATATTTTGGTGAGATCTTCTGTCCTCACCCTGTTACCAGGTTATATATTATTCAGTTATAATCCTGGGAAAGGGGCGGAGGTGATGAAGCAACCATAAATTGCAGTGCATTCTACATCTGCACTGTTGGATTTTAAATCTCCAGTTGCTATTGCTGAACAGTTTAGCTTTTCTATCCCCCTTTCTTCCTGTTACCAGCCTTCTATTATCATTGACTCTGCCTACAAATACTGTATTGGAAGGAAAAGGAGGTGAAAATGGGTGTGGTCAGTACTTAATTATTGTCATAGCTCTGCTCTTACTGCCTCTGATGGTGTTAGATTTCTGAGAACATCACCCTGGTACACAGAGTAATTAGGAACTGATGTAAATGACGTAAATGAGTGATAGTTACATGAAGTGATTAAAAGCATGGGCTCTGGTGACAGCTACTTACTGGCTATGTGATTTGGGTGACTTTCTTAGCCTCTCTGTGCCTTAGTTTTCTCATCTGAAATACCGGGATAATAGTTCCTACCTTAGAGAGATAGTTAAGAAGATTGAAATAGTACAGGTAATGCTTTCAGGAACAATACCTGGCTAAATAAAAGTGCTAAATAAATATTAGCTATTGTTACTATTAATAAGATACAGTTAACATTAACAATATTATTAATGCCCCAAATGTAACAGTTCTATATTGTTTAAGATTTGTTGAATGGCTCCAGTCCCTGGAGAGCATCAAACAAGGTTTCTTATTGCTTTATGTAGTAACAGGATTTTTAGGTGCTAAGATGCTTCTAATCTTGATGGCATAGTTTTCAAATTACTATCATATAGAGTTTTATAACTAGATGTCCATGGTTTCAAGAGTTCTGTGAACCTCCTGAATTTTTTTTAAAAGTGCGTATGTGAGTAATTTTTCAGGAGAGAGAAGAGGGAAGAGAGAGAAAGAAATCCCAAGAGGATCAGTGACCCCAAAAGAAGCCTATGATATTTTGAACTCAAAAACCTTATCCAAATTGGGAAGTCTAATAGAATAAATAGTTAGATCTTTGGCATGGAACAATTCTATAAAATCTGTCAGTGAGACTATAAAAGTAATGAAATGCCCTTTTTCCTCATTTCTTTGTTATGTAGCATAAATTGTATGTAGTTTTATTTCATCGTGCATGTCATATAACAGCATTACTCTGTTTACATGGCTATAGTTCAGGTTCAAAGAATGTATCAACACTTATTGGAGGGAGCTAAAGGTGAATGAATCAATTCACACACACACACACACACACACACACACACACACACTCTCTCTCTCTCTCACACACACTCACACAAAAACAAACAGCAACAACAACATCAACAACAACAACAACAACAAAAAACCGGGGAGGGGGGGAGAGGAAGATTTAACAACCTCAACTTTTTTTTTTTTTGAAGCTCTTACAATGAGAAAATGGAGGGGACACATCTAGGTGGGAGGGGGAAGAGGGAGGAGGGAGGGAGGTTTTGGTGATGGGACACAATAACTAACTACATTGTATATTGACCAAAAAAAAAAAAAAAAAAAAAAAGAATGTATCAAAGCCACCGGTGCCTTTTGTGTTAGGTGTATTATTATTGTTCCGAGAACAAGAGTTTAAGCAAAACCTGTTTTCCATGGGTCATTTAAAATGGAAGTTATGATATAAGATCAATATCCCAAAACCAGTCGTATTTCTATACACTTGCAATGAACAATCCAAATATGAAATTAAGAAAACAATGCCACTTACAATAGCATCAAAAATAATAAATGAATCAATTCACACACATACATACACACACACACACACACATACACACACACAAAAAACAAACAACAACATCAACAACAACAACAACAAAAAAAAAACCAGGGCGGGGGGTGGGGGAGAGGAAGATATAACAACCACAACTTTTTTTTGAAGTTCTTACAACAAGAAAATGGAGGGGACACACCTGGGTGGGAGGGGGGAGAGGGAGGAGGGAGGGAGGTTTCGGTGATGGGACACAATAAATAACTACATTGTATATTGACAAAATAAAAATAATAAAATAAATAAATTTAAAAAAAAAATAGAATGGAAGTTATTTTCTTTGCTGCCATCTAGTGGTTAAATAACTTTCATCATAGTAACCATAGATAAGTTAAAATAGTGAGTCATAGTAAATATTTGATTATTTTGTATTTTATATATAAAAATCTCAGTGTTAGTAAATACAAATGTAATAATGATTAAATAGTCTCAGGCCGGCCCATGGCTCACTCGGGAGAGTGCGGTGCTGATAACACCAAGGCCCCGGGTTCGGATTCCATATAGGGATGGCCGGTTGCTCACTGGCTGAGCGTGGTGCTGACAACACCAAGCCAAGGGTTGAGATCCCCTTACCGGTCATCTTTAAAAAAAAAAAAATAAATAAATAGTCTCAATCATGGTAATTTTATCAGCACCGCACTCTCCCGAGTGAGCCACGAGCCGGCCCGCTCAATCATGGTAATTTTAAATGATTTTATTGTCTTTCATCTCCACCATCTCTGTTCTCATCTGTATTATTCTCAATTTTTCAAGCCTCCTAATGGCTCAGTTTGTGTCATTTCTTACATCCCACTAATCACTTCTCTGCACTGAAGATATGGTGACCTCTTCAAAAAGCAAGTCTTATCATGCCCCTGCCCAACTTAAAACCTTTTAATTGAAAGTGCTCTTGGGATAAAAACCAAACTCTTGATAGACCTACGAAGTCATGCAGTCTTTCTCCCACATACCACTTCTTTCACATCTGTCATTACATTTTTCTTTGTCTTCTCTACTCTAGTCATGATGGCCTTTCTCTTAATTCCTCTTACTCCCCACATTCCCTCATACCTGCCCTTGCACTTGCTTTTCTTTCTGCTTAGAATCTTCTTCCGTCTTCTCTTCACATAGTAATTCCTGCTAATTCTAAGCCGTTATCACCGCCGTAAGGAAGCCTCCCTGACTAGGCCACATTTGCCTGTTATAGACTCTCATAGAAGCATGCAGCTTTATACCTCTGATCTCATTGTTGGTCTGATTTTTTAATTGATGTTTATCTTCCGCATGAGACTACATGCTCCTAGAGGGTAGGAAGCACATCTTTTTTTATTGTTTGTGTCTCTGGTGTTCAGTAGATATTATTGGGTTATGAATGAATGAATATAAATGCCAGAAAATAGGCTAACAGTTTCAAGTTACAGATATACTGGGGTAAGAGCTTACCTTAGTCATTATAATAGGGAAGAATCTGTAGTTAGCAAAATAAAATATGGACACAGTTACATTGGCCTCACTTATGTGAGCCATCTATTCTTGAAGTATAAATAGATGCTTCCAAGTTAAGAGAAGCATTTTAGTCTTTTTAAATAGATAGTCATTTATATTTATATAGGTCATTAATTTACTTTGTTTAGTACACCATGTCTTTATACAATGAAAAGGACTTAAGTATGGGTATATGGAGGTGTGGATTTTAGCCCTTCTTTTGACACCAGCTGTGTGGATTTGGGCAGGAACTTTGTACTAGACAAGAGGGCCGTACAGGATAATCATGCAGTCATCATCCAACATGTATGTTCTTTACTTTTGATCACAATTATTTATAAGCTCAAAACCAGGAAGTTCTGAACCAGAGGTATATTATTTAGTCAGCATAGTGTTGTTGAAAAAAAATTACTTGCCCCTCCTATGATTGATATAATTTCTTAACTGAAAACCTAATATCTAGTTTTTGTTTTCTTTTAATCAGGATTTTTCCTGGACATCATTCACATTAATGAACAAGTATAGGTGCGAATTGAGAAAATTCCTAACAAAAGCAGTTTTGATTTTTTAAAAAATTCTATTGCTGTTATTATTGGGATATAATTCACATATCATACAATTCACCATTAAAGTATGCAGTTCAGTGGTTTTTTAGTATATTTACAAGGTTCTGGAACCATCATCACTATCTAATTCTGGAACATTTTTATCACCCCTAGAAGAAACCTAGTGTCCATTAGTAGTCGCTGTTCATTCCTTCCTCTCTCTAATCTCTGTCGATATATATATATATATATATATATATTATTATTATATATTTTTTTTAATTGAAGTTTGATTTTTTTCCTTGCAGAATCCAAGAAAACAGGGGCCTGAAACCCAAGGCAGCACAGCAGAATTAATTACAGGGCTTGTCCAACTGGTCCCTCAGTCACACATGCCAGAGATTGCTCAGGAAGCAATGGAGGTAAGGGGAAGATGAATTCTAGGCTCTTGAGAGAGGAAAGGTTGTAACTATGTACGTTCTTGATGTTCCTCTGTTATATGCTTTCTGTGAGTAATAAGTAGAAGTCATTTCTGGAAATGGTGTGTTTGTGGCTATATGTTGTTTTATAAAACTCCATAGAGATAGAAATGGTTTACTTTGTATTACATGTAGCAACAACACTTTGCAAATTCTTCTGTTTAATAAAAAAAGTTCAAAATTGTCTAAATGCAGTTGACTTTTCTGAATTTTTAATACATATTGATTTTCAAATTGAGACATAATTCACCTACTATAAAGTTCACCATTTTAAAGTGTACATTTTGAGGTTTTAAGATATTCACGTGGTTGTATAACCATCACCACTATCTAATTCCAGAACATTTTTGTCACCCCGGAAAAAACTTCAACATTCCCCATTCCTTCATTCCCCCATCTCCCCATCCCCTGGTAACCACTAATCTATTTTCTGTCTCTGTGGATTTGCTTATTTTAAACATTTCATATGAATAGAATCATACAATATGTGGCTATTTATGTCTGGCTTCTTTGACTTACAATGTTTTCAGGGTTTGTCCATGTTGTGGCATGAATCAGTACTTCATTCCTTTTAATTGGCAAATATTTCATTGTACAGATGTCAATTTTGTTCATTTGTTCATCAATTGATGGACATTTGGAGTTGTTACCACTTTTGGCTATTATGAATAATGCTGCTATGGACATTTGTGTAAAAGTTTTTATGTGGACATATCTGTTAGGTACATACCTAGAAGTAGAAGTGCTGAATCATACGGTAACTCTGTTGAACTTTTGAGGAACTGCCAAACTCTTCTCCAAAGTGACTGTGTCATTTTATATTCCCACTAGCAGTATATGAGGGTTTTCTAGTATCTCTGCATCCTTGCCAACACTTGTTATTGTCTGTCTTTTTCATTATAGCCATCCTAGTGGGTATGAATACAGTTGACATTATTAAAAATTATTTTTATATTGATTACTTGATATGGTTTTAATTTAAGTCAATTCTATTGAGGTACAATTTACCAATAACAAAATTAAACAAGATTTAGAATATTTCTAATCACTGCAGAAAGTTCTCCAGTGTCCTTATGCAGTTAATACCCTCACCCCCTGTACCAGAAAACCACTGGTCTGATTTCTATCACTCTGTGTATTCTTATTTGTTTGGCTTCTTTCATTCAGCAAGTTTTTGACATTCATCCATGTTGTTGCAAGTGTTAGTTCCTTCTTTTTTTATTGTTGATAAATATCCCATTGATGATTATACCACAGTTTATTAACTTGTTGATGGGCACTTAAGCGAGCATATCCGTTACTGCCTGCCAAAAGTTACCCTGCTCTTTTGTAGTCCCTCTGTTGCTACATTCCTCCTTCCCCTTCTTACCCCTTGTCTGCCACCTTGCCTCATTTGCAACCACTGATCTGCTTTCTGTTACTATAGTTTACTTTTTATATAATGTTGAATTAAAGAAAATAGACAAAAAAGAGTATGAGGGTACTTCAAAAAGTTCATGAAAAAATAGAATTAAAAGATAATATGAATCTTTCAAGGAACTTTTTGAAGTATCCTTGTATATACTTTATGATTCTGTTTACAAAAATGCAGACTGTAGTAACAAAAGGCAGATCAGTGGTTGCAAAGGAGACAAGGGACAAGAATGGCGAATGCATTTGAGAAAATTCATTGAGCTTTAACCTTAAGATTTGCTACTTTACTATATATACTGTATAGCTCAGTAAAAATGTTTACAAAAAATGTTTCAGCGCTCATTGTGTTCTTATCGCTTGTATTTGTGTATATTGCTGTTGGTCCCATAAATTGGTACATTACTTGTATTTGTTTTAGAAAGATATTTAACAGTATTTGGCAGGAGCTGTACAAATATTTTGATTTTTTTGTTCCAAATAACTCAATTCCTGTTTATTTTTTGTCTTATAAGTATAATTTGAAAGGAAAGAGCTACACATAGATGTTTATTGCTGTTATTTATAATAGTATACTAGTAGAACTTTAAATATTCACTAGTAAGAGAATAGGTTAATAGTCATAACAAGATAATGTTATTTCAACTTGGTGAGCTGTTAAACATCCATTAAATTCTATGTGGATCACACAACAATACGAGAAAGTATTTATGAAATGTCAAGTGAGTATACTGTGTTTACAACTTTGTTAAAGTATGCATGGAAAATACAAAAAGGAAGGAAACATGAAAAGGAAAACAATCATATTAGGGTCGGGAAAAGGCTAACACATTCTCTTTCAATATTAAAAAAAAAGTTTCATCAAACAAAATTATACAGGATTTATCCTTTAAAAAAACGAAAAGACCAGTAAATTGTACCAAGTTTTTGTACAATAGTGACAAAATTTTTAATTTGTGCTGTTCTTCCTTGATATGCAAACTATAAATTGTCTAACTTTTGAAGATTCTCACAATGAATTGCAATTTTTACTAAATATCTAGATGTAATTACAATAAGAATGTTTGAAATAAGATAACATAGGTCTGGTCTTCATATAATTTATTATTTTGGGAGTTATAAAGTGGCCCAAGGGTAGACATTTACATATCTTTTCCTAGTGTGAAGCAGGTTATCAGTGCAGCTATTGCAGTTCATGCATTTGATTTGGTGTTAAGAGAAGAAATCATTTTCATTATTTGTTCCAAACAGTATTTGATTGGAGTTTTAGTAAAAGTCTTTAAAGGGGAGTAAAGAATCACCAAATATGTTGACCAGGGACTGAAAGAAATACCTGCAAAGCTTAACTGGGTTTGTCAGGGTGTTGGGAGGGCAGCATTGTGGAATTGAAGTTAAGTTAGGGTCTGTTTGAAGGATGAGTCTACCTTTTACTCTAGATACCTTTGATGGTTTTAATTTGTGTCATAATAGTGTGTTTACAGTTAGCTGTATATTTAAAATGAGTTGCTTAATTCCTGTTAATATTCTGTGAACCAAGTTCCAATTTCAGTTCTATAGTCAGTTGAAATACTTTAGGATGAATAATCTGCTATGAAATGCAAAATCTGTTTAGCTTCTGTCTTGTTTTTGAAAAATAATGTATCTTTTCTGTTACAAAAGCATCTGTGACAAGTAAAATCATTTCCACTTTATCTTTTGCTGTGTGTTAATTTTGGCGAGCCCTCCTTACTTGGGGATTAACTTTTTGTTCCATAGAGTTTTTTAATTATTGAAATAATTCTGTTTGTTTCTTAAAGCAGTTTTTACACATATATATTGTTCTGATTTCATCAATTATTTAATTTTATACGTGCACGCCATTTACAGTAAGAATGGTAGGAATAAAGTGATTTCATTCTGTATATATATATATTATTCCCTAGAGATTTATGTTCTCCAAAGTTTTTGTCTTTTGCCTTTTACTGTACATTGAGGCAACAATTAAATAGCTCAGTTGGTTAGCATTTATAAAATAAGTACTTTAGTGTTATGTTTACCAAAAATGTTTTGAGTGAGTCTTCTCTCTCTCTGTTTGTTGTTGTTTTTTTTTTTTAAATCAGGCCCTGCTGGTTCTTCATCAGTTAGATAGCATTGATCTGTGGAATCCTGATGCTCCTGTAGAAACATTTTGGGAGATTAGGTATATGTACTTATACTTTTTAAATCAATTTAAAAATTTTATTTCGTATTTTTTTGTCTTTAAACATTAACTCTGCAGTACTTAGTTCATTGTAAAACTTTATTCACCTATACCTCCAGAGGTTTTATGATTTTGCATTTTATTTGACTTGAAATTATTAGAATATTTCTTGTTTTAAGTATAACAACAGTATTGCAGCAATTTAGAATAAATTTTTAAAAATAGTGCTAAATTTTATTACCCAACCATAAGTACTATTGTTTGGTGTATTATCTTCTATTTCAGATTTCTGTGTAGTTACAGTTGTTGTTTTTAACAGATTTTTACAGTTATGAGCTGTATTTTACTACTCTAGAGTATAAATATTTAATAACATTAATAGATTTTCTCAGTTTTTTAACTGTGATATTTCATAAATTTTTCATAATACCAGTGCTTTTGATGAATGAATTAATAATGGACATCTACTTAGAAGGCAAAAATAAATACAGAATTTTATAGACTATTTTTTAGGTTATATTAATTGTTACATTTTAATGAGCATAAAGGGACCACATTGAAGTTTTATCAGTATTTTATCATAGAAATGGGTCCCTAGTCACTTGGCAGCTGAGTAAAATCCTAAATTCTAGAGCAGTGCTCTCTAACAGTAATATAATGTGAAGCACATAAGTTAATTTAAAATTTTCTAGTTATCATGTTAAAAAGTAAAAAGAAACAGGTAAAATTAATTTTAGTAATATATTTTATTTAACCCAGTATATATATTATATATTTATATTATATATTTATAATATTATAATTTCAACATGTAGTCAATATAAAAGTTATTAGTGAGATATTTTGTATTCTTTTTTCATAAAATCTTCAAAATTTGGTGGGAGCATTACACTAACAGCACATCTCAATTTGGTCAAGCCACATTTAAAGTGGCTGACTAGTGACTATCATCTAAGCAGTGCCACATAGTAAATGTTTTAGGTTTTGTAGATCATACAGTCTCTTTGATAACTATTTAGTTCTGCTTTCGGAGGATGAAAGCAGTCATAGATAATATGTGAATGAATGGGTGTGGCTGTGTTCCACTAAAGCTTTATTTACAAAAGCAAATGGTAGGCGGGATTTGGCCTGCAGGTGGTTGTTTGCAGACCCATGCTCTAGAGCACTGGGTTTATATACAGTCTATGTTGTGCACATGGTTTATCATTTCTTCTTGTATCCACTGCAAGGGTGGGATACACAGATGAAACATTGGGGGTTGGGGGAGTAGGGGGCTTATAAGTACTTGCTTTTTTTATATAACCTGTAGACTTATTTCCTTCGGTTATGATGCTGTTAAAAATTTGATAACCATATCTCTAAAACAAACCCTATAAAGGAAATTAAGCTTCTCTAAACTGCTATCTATTATGAGAAAATGCTATTCTTAACATACTGACCATATCTGTATTAAGTTATATTTATTGATGATGTTGGTAACAATGAACTTTATGTTACTGCAGCTCACAAATGCTTTTTTACATCTGCAAGAAATTAACTAGTCATCAAATGCTTAGTAGCACAGAAATTCTCAAGTGGTTGCGGGAAATTTTGATCTGCAGGAATAAATTTCTTCTTAAAAATAAGGTAAGCAAAATGACATCTTTGCAAATGGAAGAATATTTGGAATACTAATGGGTAGAGATTAGGGAAGTGTTCATTAGTGAAATATTTGTGCAGAGGACAATGGCTGACGAATCACTATTTTAAAAAAAAAACAAAACCACAATGTTGAGAAATTCTTGTTGAGTTAAGCAGGACTCTGTGGGGCAAGCTTAGGAGGAGCAGGGGCTGCTATAACCAAAGTAGGCTGAGGAACATATTCTATCTTTACTCTCAAGTTTATACATGAGACTTGGATCTCATGGCTAGGCTAGTCCAGAGAATGTCATCTGTCAAGAAGCTGAAGGGAAGAGGTTGAGGGTCCTCAATCTAGTTTTATTTATGTTCTTCCCATAAAGGTTTGACCTTTTGAAAATATCAGGAGTCTTCTTCCTTGGGTGGAGTGAAATTTTTTGATCCTGAACTATTGAAACATACTGAGGTTGTGGGGAATAGAGAAGAGCCTCAAATTTCTCTTAATATGTAGTTTCTGTAATTAATCAATTTAAAAATTCTTGTATTATGGCATAGTTTTAGGAGTACTTGATTTAGTGGATTTTTATCTAGTCCTAGAACCATAGCTTTGAGAAACTTTAAGTATATCAAACTCATGCTTTTCAGTACTATGCAGCTTGTTGAATTTTCTGTTTAGAAATGAGCTTTTGGTAAGGTGGGTTTATTAACTGTGGCTTATCTTGGTGTGTTAATCTTGTGTGTTATGTTGTGTGGAATTTAGCATTATTCCATTATCCAAAAGATAAAGAGATTAGATTTTAGAGTTTCATGACCTTGCCTATGGTATAATTTCTAGCATACAAGCATTATTAATCCAGCAGTGAATATGTAGTCCTCTGATCAGCAAGGACTGATCAGCAGTCCTCTTGTGACACAGTTGGTATATATACCAATGTTAATTACTGGTCCAGAAGAATGTAATCTCAAGAGTCAACTTCCCATTATCCTGATGTGGCACAGGATAAAATCTTGTAGGAGAAAGTCTTTGTTATTTATAACTGAGATTGCATTATAGATTTCATACAGTAGATTTATGTTAATGTCTTACTTCTGTCCATGTTAGACTTAATTTACACTTCTAGAATCTGCTGTTTCTGATGATTTGGAAAGTGGAAAACTGAGAGAAGTTTCAAAGACATTGAACAAACATTATTTGTCCTAATGGATTTCTAATGAATGTTCCTTAAAGTGGGGCATCGGGATTGGGAGGAGAGGTTTTTTAGTATAGTCTAAAACAGGAAGACAACTCATATTAAATATTTATTTCTCTTGGTTGACAGTGCTTATTTATTTATTTATTTATTTATTTTCTAGCAGGCAGATAGAAGTTCCTGTCACTTTCTCTTCCTTTATGGGGTAGGATGTGATGTTCCTTCTAGTGGAAATACCAGTCAAATGTCCATGGATCATGAAGAATTACTGCGTACCTCTCTCCGGAAGGGAAAAGGAAATTCCTCCATGGTAAGCAGCTTCTTTTGTAATTTTCATGTATCAGCATCCGTGCTCTATTTTTGTCCTGAATGAGCTAGGTAATGTAGCATAATAGTTAAAAACTGCTTAGATTCTCGTTCTGTCACTGCTCTTTGTGGAACCATGGGCAAGTTCTTATCATCTTTTGCCTGTCTCACTTTAATTTAAAATGGGGATAATAATTATTCCTGCCCTAGAGGATTAAATGAGATCACATGTAAATAGCACTTGATTATTTGGCACTTATAAGCTATGACTGATAAGTATAATTATTATAAGCCTCCACCCCATAAGAAAGACCATTCATACCCCCCAAGTTAAAAAGTTGTACCAAATAACAAAGGTAAGAATTTACTGGGATAAAAAAGTATTTTGATTGATATTATAGATAGTGTTTCCATGATTTTTGTTTTGTATATAATTCCTTCTAAAGAGAAATTGTACTAGAAGTGAAAATATCAAATCATTACAGAAGTTTCTTTTCCAGATTAAAACTTTTTTTATTCCTAATTCTTCTTTTTTTTAATCCACTCGTGCACACTGAACCTTTTTTAATATAACCTTCTGTTGAAGACAAAAACCACTAAGCAGCATGGTATTTACTATTGCCTGCCTTACCTGCAGAATTTGCACTTGTTTTGTAAATTAATTTCTCCATTTCATGTTTGGAGAATATATAATTCAGAATCAAGAATGTCTTTTACACAATATTTAGTTCTTGTTTGTACCCTTATTTCAGTCGGTGCTGCAGTGTTGTACTTATTTTATTTCTTCCCTCTAGCAAGTAGATAGAATTTTCTGTTACTTCCTCTTCCTTTGTTATTTATAATTGATGCCTGGGAAGTACATTACATTTTTCCTGCAGTAGATTTATGTTGTGGTGTTTTATTTGTGTCCATGTTAGATTTAATTTACATTTCTGGAATATGGAATAGGATAATACCTATTGATGTGAAATTGTACAGATTGTAGCATTATGTTAGTCCAAATAATCTTATTTCTCATTTAGACAAGATATTTTTGGGTTTGAAAAAAATCTTATCATGATTAAAGGAGAAAGCTCTTGTGAGTTATTGTATGCTAATATATATGGTACATAGTTTATTGCCTTGTTGGGTTTTGTAAATAAAATTATCTAATTCGCAAATATATGCCTCCCACCCCTGACTCCCAGGATAGTACAGCAGGGTGTGGTGGAACCCCACCAATATGCCGACAAGCCCAGACCAAACTAGAAGTGGCCCTGTACATGTTTCTGTGGAGCCCTGACACTGAAGCTGTTCTGGTAGCCATGTCCTGTTTCCGCCACCTCTGTGAGGAAGCGGATATCCGGTGTGGGGTGGATGAAGTGTCAGTACACAACTTCTTGCCCAACTATAACACATTCATGGAGTTTGCTTCTGTCAGCAATATGATGTCAACAGGTAAATGTAGATAATGGTTTTTTAAAACTCAGTCTGCCCTGAATTGCATGATATCTGATTGTGTTAGAAATGTAAGAATATATTTAAGATTATCACTTTGTAAATTTATGGGACTAAGTCAAACAGCTTACTTAAAATCCTTTTCTGAACAAGGTAGTGTGAAAATACATAGCATTGTTAGTCTCTCACTGAATTTTTAATATGCTATATATTTGTTAAATAACTGGCAGAATTGATTACTGTCAGTTGTAGATTATATAATTTACTCTGCCTGAACTGTATATAGTGAAGTTTTAAGCACATTGGCATCTGTTTTGAGTAAATCATATGTAGGAATAGCTGTTTTATGCTGTGGACATTGTGGAGTCCAATAAATACCTTTCCTGTGAGCCTGGTGAAAGGAAGTTTTCAGCTTTATCATTTGAAGCATTTGTTCCATTTCTCCTACTCTGCCTTTTGGGTGGGGCTTGTCAGGTTCTCCACTGGCAAGCATAGCTCTAAGTGCAATAACTGGATTTGCTGTTGTCTTTTCTTAGGAAGAGCAGCACTTCAGAAAAGAGTGATGGCACTGCTAAGGCGCATTGAGCATCCTACTGCAGGAAACACTGAGGTATGCCCTGAGCAACAGAAATACCCCTCCCAGGCCCACACCCTCAATTTTAGAAGCCTTACTTTACTGTGTGAAATCAGGAATAGCTTTTGATGCAAATCTAAGGTATGTGCATCTTACAAATAGGACATTATACTTAATACGCATCAAGTTTGAAACCTGGCTATTCCCAATTGATTTTTAGTTGTAGGCTTAAAGTTGCTTTAAAGTGATAATTTCCTTCATTTTAGGCTTGGGAAGATACACATGCAAAGTGGGAGCAAGCTACAAAACTTATTCTTAACTATCCAAAAGCCAAAATGGAAGATGGCCAGGTGAGTTTGTAAAGCTCATTTTTGTCTATTAATTGATCTGCTAAACATATGTACTTAACTTCAGTGAATCTTTTAGTATAGTAAGTATATAGTTGTTTTAAGACTGATGGTTTATCAGTTGTGGTTTATCTAGACCTGTACTGTCTAATATGGTAGGCACTAGCCATATGTAGCTATTTAAATTAATTTTAACTTAATTAAAATGAAATACAATTAGAATTCAATTCTTCAGTCATACAGCAGCCACATTTCAAGTACTCAATAGCCACATGTGGCAATTAGTTACTATATTGGATAGTAGAGATATAAAATGTTTCCATCATCATAGAAATATTGGACAGAACTGCTAGAGACCATTTATGGTGGAAATCATTCTTTCATTTTTTTTCTTACCCTTTCTCCCTTCATCAGGGTATGTCATAGAATTTTCAGAAAAGGGGCAACAGAGGCAGAGAAAAATAAATTAAAATTGAAATAATTAATTTTGCTATTTAGTTAGATATTCTAATTAACTGATCTTGTGGGCATAAGATTGAACCCATAGGTTAAATGAAATTTTAAAGTTTGGACAATTTATTCATCAGCTTATTATTATCGACTATATCATTTCATTTGTCTACTATTGTCAACCTACATCTATTACCCCAGAAATTAACAATTAATTGGTGTTTGCATGCATATAATTTGTAATGCCATATTGCTGTTATTGTTAGGTGTTTTAGAAAAACTGGATATTCTCTCATTGCTCTTTTCCCGTCATGCTTAATTAGAATGAGAAAAAAATTATGTTTTTGTGAAGCAGAATTGTGTACCTAATATCATTATTTGGCAAGGACATGTAGCTTTAGAATGAAAGCTCTTTTTTTGTTAACTATTTAATTGATATATAATTCACATACTATACAATTCACTCATTTAAAGTGTCCTATTCAGTGACTGCTTTTAGTATATTTACAGAGTTGTGCAACCATCACCACAAGCAATTTTAGAATATTTTTACCACCTCAAAAGAAAAAAACCAAAAACCCCATACTTTTTAGCTTTGTGTCTACCCTTAAGCCCCCACTTCTCCACCTCTCCATTCCTGGGCAATAGCTAATTTACTTTCTGTCTCTGTAGGTTTGCCTATTCTGGACGTTTCCTATAAATGGAATGATAGAAATGTGGGATTTGTGACTGGCTTCTTTAACTTAGAATAACATTTTCAAGGTTCATCCATGTGAACCAAAGCTTTTTAAAAGAAATTTTATGCTCTTGGTTATTATATTAGTCTAGTTAGGACAAATCAGTGGCTCTTTAAAAATGAACGAAGAGTCTTCAAAAAGTTCATGAAAAGATTCATATTATCTTTTAATTCCATTTTTCCATGAATTTTTTGAAGTATCCTTGTACGTGGTAATTTCAAGCTTTGATTTTTAAAATGTAAAAAATGTACTTTTTTCATGGAAAGAATGTTAGATAAAGAGTAACTTGTCAAGTTCTCAACCAATTTATGTTGAATTCATGCTTTTCACACACAAAAAATTTGTGTTTAGGCTGCCGAAAGCCTTCACAAGACCATTGTTAAGAGGCGAATGTCCCATGTGAGTGGAGGAGGATCCATAGATTTGTCTGATACAGACTCCCTGCAGGAGTGGATCAACATGACTGGCTTCCTTTGTGCCCTTGGGGGTGTGTGCCTGCAGCAGAGAAGCAATTCTGGCCTTGCAACCTATAGCCCACCTATGGGCCCAGTCAGCGAACGTAAGGGTTCCATGATTTCAGTGATGTCCTCAGAGGGAAACGCAGATACACCTGTCAGCAAATTTATGGATCGGCTACTATCCTTAATGGTGTGTAACCATGAGAAAGTGGGACTTCAAATACGGACCAATGTTAAGGATCTGGTGGGTCTAGAATTGAGTCCTGCTCTTTATCCAATGCTGTTTAACAAGTTGAAGAATACCATCAGCAAGTTTTTTGACTCCCAAGGACAGGTAAAGTGTTCTCTGCTTTATTTTTCACCCTTCCCTATGAATACAGTGTCTTATTTGAAATAATGAAGCCTTTTGATTTCAGATTATTTAAATTAGGTACTGGCGTGAGTATTCACTTACAGTTTTTAAAAACAGGCAAAAATATTTCAGAAAGAAGAGTCATCTATATAGGCATCAGTTTGCTTCTTAGGAACTCTGGTGTGTGAGCTTGCCTAAGGGTATAAATGTCTTGGTATGGGTATGAGTGTCTGTGTGTATCTATGTGCTTGTTTGGGTATATGCCTGTGGGTACATTTCTGCATGTATATGATATTTCGATAAGTCAGTTTTATCTCCCTGTAGCCTGTGTTCTGTGCATTGATGGCAAATCAACAATGTATTTGGTTCTTTGTATAGGTATTATTGACTGACACCAATACTCAATTTGTAGAGCAAACCATAGCTATAATGAAGAACTTACTAGATAATCATACTGAAGGCAGCTCTGAACATCTGGGACAAGCTAGCATTGAAACAATGATGTTAAATCTGGTCAGGTAAGCATTCTACTGAAATGTAGCAGAAACACATTTCAAGAGATAAGAAAAACGTCTTATGCATTGATATTGATAGTTACTGATGAAATGGTTATCTTGTTCTTTACTGTACCCAAAGTAGGGGGACATAATAAGGCAACCAGAAGTTGTGTATGTTCTCATATAAATAAAATTAAAATCTTATTTTTAAACTTGCATTTAGTCATTTTACTTAGAGATTAAAGCATTTATAATACCTCCTGTTCTGTCTGTATCTGATAATTTTAAATATTTCTGTATCTCAATAGATATGTTCGTGTG
The DNA here is from genome assembly GCF_000696425.1 of Galeopterus variegatus. Taxonomy (NCBI): domain Eukaryota; kingdom Metazoa; phylum Chordata; class Mammalia; order Dermoptera; family Cynocephalidae; genus Galeopterus; species Galeopterus variegatus. The sequence continues at coordinate 653,656 of NW_007726245.1, forward strand.
CTTGGGAATTTGGTCCATGCAATTCAAATAAAAACAAAACTGTGTCAGTTAGTTGAAGTAATGATGGCAAGGAGAGATGACCTCTCATTTTGTCAAGAGATGAAATTTAGGTGAGTCGTCAAAAGAGCAAAGTAGGATTTTGTAAATCTGATGTTAAATGAAGTACAGAAAAATAGTAGGTACCTAGTTACTGAAGGGAAGGGGGAGGTGAAAAAGGAGCACTTCGTATGTTTATTTTCTCTGCTTGTCTTTTCACATTTCCTAAAGCTTTGTGCCCATGGAAATGTTCTCTTTTTCTAGAATTGTGCTATACTTGAACTAAGAATTTGATTCTGTTACCAAACTGATACCAGAGCCAAGGGCCAGTGCAGAGAATCAATATCTAAGGTGCTTGTGTTTGTGCCTTTCTGACTTTAACATCTGTGATAGCAATGTCTCTTTTATAGAGTGGTCATGTCACCCGGGTTATTTGGCAAATTATGTGCACTATTAAAAAATCTTATATGATTAAAGGTGTGTGTCTGTGCCTTTAGTAAAATTGTTATTTCCCTTTTCTCCACCATTCTATAGGAATAAGATGGTAGAATACTTGACAGACTGGGTTATGGGAACATCAAACCAAGCAGCAGATGACGATGTAAAATGTCTTACAAGGTAAAAAAAAAAAAAAAGAGAGAATGACCTTTAAGTATTAGCAGGTTTTAATCTACTTCATTACAGCTGTTATACATATATTTTATGTTTATGTATTTAAGCTGTTTTTTATTTGCTAAGCTTTTGCATTTGAAAGATATGAAGATGTTAATCTTTACTAATTTTTTTAAATGAAAGACTTTCAGTAAATAACAAATTGGAAAATAAGATATGTAAAGCCTTAGATTGTATTTATTTTGTATTAGATAGATGTATTCTGTGAGGAACTTAATTGTATTGAGTGTTTCTAAGACGGAATTGCTTGTTTGCTTTAATAATAAATACTTATTGACACTTATCAGAAAGTGATTAAACACTATGAACTACATAATAACCGTTTACATGTTTCTTTGGGAAAGCCTGGTTTTATATACTTTTGTACATACTTTTGATTCAAGGTAATTATTTTGCCAAGATTACTTTGTAGAAAGTTACTTCCTTCTCCCCAATTTGAAGTGGTTTTGCATTCTGAAGTCTGTATGTTAACTTAAATTATTGAGGTTGCACTAATAATTTGTTTAATGAAATAGGTAGTTCCTAAAGTTTGTATCTGTTAGTAAGAGGTTTATTTGAGGAGAAGGTGGAGTGGAAGAACCTGAAAGACTTACAGTCTATAATTTTTTTTTCTTCAGAGATTTGGACCAGGCAAGCATGGAAGCCGTAGTTTCACTCCTGGCTGGTCTTCCGCTGCAGCCTGAGGAAGGAGATGGTGTGGAATTGATGGAAGCCAAATCACAGTTATTTCTTAAGTAAATTTCAGTCACCAAAACACAAAGCAAAAAACAAATAAAGCCCCACAAACCACAAAACAAAGCAAGTGTAGCCAAAGTGGCAAATGGTTATGTTTAGGAAATGGACCTAATTGCTCTGGTAGTATAGTCATTGGCTGCTGTCTCATAAAATATACCACACTTATGAAGAAATATTCCCCATGCAGGACTGGGATAGGAAAACGACTGTGTTTGTGGTTTTTAAACAAAATAATGTGATCAATGAATTTTTACTTTTAGTAAAACCCAGCTGCTTCATTAAGTCATTTTGAATGACATTGTCTAAACTGTTTGGAGCACTAATTTTATATGTTAAACCTTAAAAAGTGACACTTTTACCAGGAAACATTGCATCTGTTTGGTGTTTATGTTATGAAACGTGTACTGGGCTTTATTAGGATAAAATCGTATTCAACACAGCACTCTTCATAATGAGCCACCGGGGCTGATTACCCCAAGGCTAGAGAGAAGCAGATACCCCAGGGCCACTCATGTGATGCACATGTGATTATTTTAGAATGTCTAGTTAGCTTTCTGGTTGATGTGGCCTTCAGTGTGTAAGGGTCAGTCTTCTTATTTCTCAGGTACTTCACATTATTTATGAACCTTTTGAATGACTGTAGTGAAGTTGAAGATGAAAATGCACAAACAGGTGGCAGGAAACGTGGCATGTCTCGGAGGCTGGCATCACTGAGGCACTGTACAGTCCTTGCAATGTCAAACTTACTCAATGCTAATGTGGACAGTGGGCTCATGCACTCAATAGGTAAGATCAAATGAAAGCTTCATAAAGAAATATAAAGCTTAGAGAACTGGCATGTAAGACAAGTAAAGATTACTTCAGCAAGGCCATGTTAATAAATTTGCATCTATCTGTCCATATCAGGTTTAGGTTATCACAAGGATCTCCAGACAAGAGCTACATTTATGGAAGTTCTTACAAAAATCCTTCAACAAGGCACAGAATTTGACACACTTGCAGAAACGGTGTTGGCAGATCGGTTTGAGAGACTGGTGGAACTGGTCACAATGATGGGTGATCAGGGAGAGCTTCCTATAGCTATGGCTCTGGCCAATGTGGTCCCTTGTTCTCAGTGGGTAAGTTTATTGAGAAGTAGGAAAGAAGAATAGCTGGCACATAGCAAATGCTTCCAAATATATTTGTTCAATAAATGTTTATTTAACGAATTGGTAAAATTTTAGAGCTGGAAGAAACTAGACATTTAGTTGAGTGGTATTCAGGTGTGGGGAGTGGTTGGCGCTGCTAGCCCTTACTCTAGTGTTCTCTCATTCCACCCCACTGAAAAATTTCATTTAGACAATGATTAAAAGAAAATTAAAAATTGCTAATCTGGTCCAGTGTCTTTATAGATAAGGTAATTAAGTTAAACCGAATTTTAGTTAGTTGTTAGTAACAATAGAACTGGAATCCATGATTTGTGCTTATTTACTACTTCCAGTTCGCTATTCTTTTTTCTGTAATGTACAATTTTTTTTAAAAAAGCACTCTATTTTGCATTTGAAATTGTTATAATGCTCATTTTAACACTGAAGACATAATATGGCTATTTGGCCTCCCTCTTAATTTAATGAAAAATTTTCTTAAAACCACATCATTCTTAATAATATATGCTAAACCTTTGAAAAGGGTTGTTGTCCTTTTCCATGTTAAAAAGCCATTTGGTTTATGTTGTACCAAATATTATTTCACTGTATTAAATTATAACAGTAATCTGTCATTGCCTTTAGGTTTGTTTTTGCTTTAAAGCTGCAGGATCATATTTCTCATACTTAGAGTAAAATTCAAAATCCTTACCCTGGCCTACAAGGCTGTACCTGATCTGGGCCCTGCCTCATCTTTGATATCATTTTATGCCATTTTACTTTTTTATTCACCAAACTTAAGCCATACTGGCTACCTTCTATTCCTCAAACATGTTAGACTTGTTTCTGCCTTGGAGTACCCTTGCCGCTACCATGTCAAATGCTTTTCCTCTGATGATTTTGTTTTATTTTGGTAAGAACACTTAACATGAGATCTACCCTATTAACAGATTTCTAAATGTACAGTACAGGATTGGTATCTATAGACATGACGTTGCATGGCATATCTCTAGAACTTATTCATCTTGCATAACTAAAATTTTATACACATTGGTAAGCCATGAGATCTACCCTATTAACAGATTTCTAAATGTACAGTACAGGATTGGTATCTATAGACATGATGTTGCATGGCATATCTCTAGAACTTATTCATCTTGCATAACTAAAATTTTATACACATCAGTAAGCCACACACCCACAAATTATTGAAATTCTCTTGAAGTCTGAAATTAGTTCAGATCTTCAAATGTTTTGAAAATGGGTATTCCGCATTAGCTTTTTAACACCTACCTGTATTTAGCACTAAAAATACTCAGTATTTTCTCCTAATGAAAAAGGAATCAGTTAAGTCAAAAAGCTTTAATTCATTTTGTTTTCTTACAATAAATCATTTCTAATAAGTTTTATATATTAAATGACTTTATTTTGAGAAGGAATTTTATATTAGGCCAGATCTGTTAGAGCTGTATCTAAAGGAGAACTGAATACAAGATATTTTTAAAATGTAATTCTTGGGCCGAGCCCGTGGCGCACTCGGGAGAGTGTGGCGCTGGGAGTGCAGCAGCACCGCGGGTTCGGATCCTATATGTGGATGACCGGTGCGCTCACAGCGCTCACTGGCTGAGCGTGGTGCGGCCGGCCTCAAAAAGGACGAAAAAAAAAATGTAATTCTGTTTTGTAAATATGTTTTTAAATTCTGTTGCCTAAAGTTTTCAGAATTTAGTGGGGAGGGATTGGAGCAAAAAATTTAGAAGAATAGTCTAAAAATAGTTTCTCATAATTGGAGTTTTTATATCTAGTCAAATATATATTATGTAACCATAGAGGGTAAAGCAGAATGTTGGGTCTTCATAATTTTTGGCTTCTAGATTATTTGTTGTTAGGCTTATTAAACTTTTTCCTTTACTTAAATATCAGATTATTGTAATCTAGGATCAGGCAAGAATTAGAGGGCTGTGGGCCATGATTCTGGCTTTTGTTGTCACTGCTTGAGGGTTGAGGCATCTTTTTATGGCTACCCCTTTTCTCTCCAGATCTCTTCTCAACATTTGGTTATACGGTGATTTACTATCAGATCATTTTTCTTGAGTGTATCAAAAACTACTTTACTGTAGGGAATTATAATGGTTATCATTGAGGTAATAGATGGGAAGTTCGGCTCCTACTGACCCCCTCCTAGAAATCTGGCTGATCTCTGGGTTCTGAATTTCCAGTAGTTTTCCTATAGTCTTTCCATTTTTTTTGTTTCTCTGCCTAGTCCATTTTCAGTGTTCACTGAGTTCCCCTACCCATGTGAGGAGAGAATAGAGCTCTTCTGGTCCCCAAAGTCTCATTTCTGCTCAATGATTTTCTAAGAAAATGATTTGTACAAATCAAACTAAACTCTTTGCTGTCAGTCTGTCTATTTTGCAATATAATTTGAGCTGAATCCTGGAATTTTTGTTTCCTGGTAAAACCTAGGCCTTTCTTATCCTTCACCAATTAATCCATAGAATTAACAGCTATTGTAGACATACAGTCACCTATCATAGACAAATGTACACAGATAAATCTCAGGGGAAATATTAGTCACCATCTACCTTGATTTAGCAGGCGGCTGTCAATTTGGATTTGCCTTCTTGCCAATATTCAGCCTCTTGCTTAAGAAAAAAATGGGATTGTTCACTTAACACAATTTGGTTTGTTCTTAGGATGAACTAGCTCGAGTTCTGGTTACTCTATTTGATTCTCGGCATTTACTCTACCAACTGCTCTGGAACATGTTTTCTAAGGAAGTAGAATTGGCAGACTCCATGCAGACTCTTTTCCGAGGCAACAGCTTGGCCAGTAAAATAATGACATTCTGTTTCAAGGTTTGTATTGTTTTTTTTTTTTTAATTTTGTGCTAAGGTATGTCAGGCAATGATTATTTACAGAATGTGCAGAGCAGATTGTCTTCTTTTAATGCAAAATATATAGAGCATGTATAATAAATTGCTACTTGTGTGTTTCTTTAGGTATATGGTGCTACCTACCTACAAAAACTCCTGGATCCTTTATTACGAATTGTTATCACATCCTCTGACTGGCAGCATGTTAGCTTTGAAGTGGATCCTACCAGGTTTGTCTGCTCTCCATTGTTTTACTATCGCTGCATGAAGCAAGACCCTTATAATTTCTCCTCTTGACTCTTTTTTTTTTTTTCATGAAAAAATGACCGGTAAGGGGATCTTAACCCTTGACTTGGTGTTGTCAGCACGACGCTTTCCCAAGTGAGCTAACCAGCCATCCCTATATAGGGATCCGAACCCGTGGCCTTGGTGTTATCAGCACCACACTCTCCCAAGTGAGCCACGGGCTGGCCTTCTCCCCTTGACTCTTACAATTAGTTTTTTTTTTTTGTCCTTTTTGAGACTGGCAGCAGCACGCTCAGCCAGTGAGTGCACTGGCCATCCCTATATAGGATCCGAACCCATGGCGCTGCTGCGCTCCCAGCGCTGCACTCTCCCGAGTGCGCCATGGGCTCGGCCCCTTACAATTAGTTTTTAATTATACAACTTATACACAAATAACGTTTTTCTTAAAAAAAAAAAAAATTACAGTTATCATAAAGATGTCTTTGACTACCACCTCCAGGGACTGTTACTGGTTTAGTCTGTTCTGTTCTTTTTCTGTGTATTTGCATCTACTTATATGTAATTGTAGAAAATATATATTATAATGGGAATGCTTAATATATATGATATATTGTGTGAGGGTACTTAAAAAAGTTCGTGGAAAATAGAATTAAAAGATAGTATGAGTTCTTCTGTGAACTTGTTGAAGTACCCTCATATACATAGTTTTTCAACTTGATTAAAAAAATTTTTTAAAATTTTAACATTTGCCTTTATGTATGTTGTGGGGTACAGTGTGTTGTTTTAATACGTGCATCTACTATATACTGCAAAATCATTCACTTAGGTAGGTAGCATAGTTTTGTACCTGTTAGTCTACCACCTCTCCCCACCACCCCCCTTCCCTCCAGCCTCTGGTAACCATTGTGTGTTGTTTTAATACATGTATACACAGAACAATTGATTTAGGGTAGTTAGCATGGTTTTGCACCCATCAGTCCATCACTTTTCCTCCCACCCTCCTCACAACCTCTGGTAACCATTATTCTGTTCTCTACTTCTATGAGAGCTGCTTTTTTTTTTTTTTTTTTTAGATTCCACATATGAGTGATATGTGGTATTTGTCTTTATGTGCCTGACTTATTTCACTTAACATGATTGGTTTCCAGTTCCATCCATGTTGCTGCAAATGATAAGATTTCATTTTACTGTAATAGCTGAATAGTATTCCATTATGTGTATATACCACAGGGTTTTTTAATCCATTTAGGCATTTAGGTTAGTTCTATCTCTTGGCTATTGTGAATAGTGTTGCCGTGAACATGAGAGTGCGGGTGTCTTTTTGGTATATTCATTTCCTTTGGTTATATACCCAGCAGTGGGATAGCTGGGTTTTAAGGTAGATCTATTTCTCGTTTTCTTAGGAACCTCCATACTATTTCCATAATAGCTGTAGCAATTTACATGCCCAGCAACAATGTAGGAGAGTTGCTTTTTCTCCACATCCTCGCCAGCAATTGTTTCTGTCTTGTTGAGAATAGCCATTCTAACTCATTGTGGTTTTAATTTGCATTTCCCTGATGATTAGTGATTTTGAGCTTTTTTCATGTGCCTATTGGCCATTTGTATGTCTTCTTTTGAGAAATGTCTGTTCAGATCCCTTGCCCATTTTTTAATTGGATTATTTGGTTTTTTGTTGTTGAATTCCTTATATATTCTGGACATTAACCCCTTGTCTGATGTGTAGTTTGCAAACACTTTCTCTCAATCTGTGGGTTTTCTCTTCACTTTAATTGTGTCCCCTGCTGTGCAGAAGCTTTTTAGTTTGATGTAGTCCCATGTGTGTATCTTTGCTTTAGCAACCTATGTCTTTATAGTCTTCCTCAAAAAAACACTGCCCATTCCCATTTTGTGTAGTGTTTCCCCTGTGTTTTCTTCTAGTAATTTCACAGTTTTGAGTCTTAAATTTAGGTCTTTCATCCATTTTGAGCTGATTTTTGTTTATGGTTAGAGATAGGGGTCTAGTTTCAATCTTCTGCAAGTGGATATCCAGATTTTTTTAGCATCACCTATTGAAAAGGCTGTCCTTTCTGCAGTGTACATTTTTGGTACCTTTGCCAAAAATCAGTTGGCTGTAAGTGCATGGGTTTATTTCTGGGCTTTCTATTCAGTTTCATTTATCTGTTCGTCTGTTTTTATGCCAGTACAGTATTGTTTTGGTTATTACAGCTTTATATAGTATATTTTAAAGTCAGATAGTGTGATACCCCTAACTCTTGTCTTTTTGTTCAAGATTTCTTTAGCTATACAGTATCTTTTGTGGTTCCATACAAATTTTAGGATTTTTTTTCTATTTCTGTGGAAAATGTCATTGGAATTTTAATAAAGATTCCATTGGATCTGTAGATTGCTTTGGGTAGTATGGACATTTTAACAGTATTAATTCTTCTAATTTATCAGCACAGGATATCTTTCCATTTATCTGTGTCATCTTCAGTTTCTTTCATCAATGTTTTATAGTTTTCAGGGTACAGATCTTTCATCTTCCTGGTTAAATTTATTCCTAAGTTGGGTTTTTTGTTTCAGATCTTTCATCTTCCTGGTTAAATTTATTCCTAAGTTGGTTTTTTTTTTGGATGCTATTGTAAATGGGGTTGTTTTCTTGATTTCTTTTTTGGATAGTTTGTTGTTACTGTATAGAAATGCTACTTATTTTTGTATGTTGATTTTTTTTATCTTGACTTGAATAAATTTGTTATTAAGTAATTTCACTTTCTAAAGGTTAAAGAATTACTTAGAGAGTGAACTAACTGCCTAAAATAAATCTACTATATTAAGTGCTGTGGTGCAGATAAAAGAATTAGGTGGCAAACTTAATATATTCAGGTTGCTTAAATCAGATCGAGGCTCTCTCTGGTATGTAAAGAGCTTGAAAGTCACCACTCCATGTTCACAACAAGAAAAAAGTTGAAAAATTGAAAATCAGCAACTCTTCTTAGATCCATCAGAGAATTGAGTTTACGGGGCAAATCACCACCCCAAAACTGGAGAGACAGGTGAATACGAAGAATCACAGTTTACCAGGAGAAGCTGCTGCTGGAGCCAGTAACTGGTCAGAATGCTTAGACCGTAATTGATAAGTTGCTGGAGGCTGAGTGAGGACTAGCCTGAGAGTTAAAGCTCCTGGGGCCCCCACACACTTCTGTGAGCTTTACCTCCAGAAGCCTTACCACGTTTTCATGGTGAAGATGGGAGAAAAATCCCCTTGTGCCTTGTGCAAGGGAAGGGGTAAAGTAACCATTTAAAAATATGTCCATAGTATTCTGTTATCCAAACAAAGGCCTGCTCTCAGGAGAAACTACTTTATCAGAACCTTATCTGACCTGGAGGATGGGCAAATTAGCCATCTCTAGTTCCCTCTAGCCCTTCCTGTCTCACATGGCAGGAAGTGTGGGGGTGGCATGGAGGGGGAAAGGCTAAGAACCTCTTCTGAAAGTCACAGCTCAGAGACTTCGGCCCAATAGAACAATGGAGATATAATCAGATTATAGAATATTTCCCTTCCCTAATACTTTTCCATCATATCAACAGGGCTTCAATATATTAACAGTGGATTACAGCTGAGAAAGCTGCAACACAGGGACTGTTTAAGAAGTTTCTAGGGAAACCCAAACACAACAGGGGAGGCAAAAACAAGGACATTAAAGGAAATGGACACCTACAGCTACAGCAAACATTAAACACAACCTAACTCCTAAACATCACACAAAAGGCCTATTTACTTTAGTTTCTGTTACCTGATACGTCTTGTCTAGCTTTCAACAAAAAACTACAAGACATGCTAACAAGCAAGAAAATTCACAGTCTGAAGAGACAAAGCAAGCATTAGAACCAGATTTAGATGTGGCAGAGATTTTGTAATTGTCAGACTGGAGATTTTAAATAATTATGATTAACATGCTTAAAGGGCTTGTATGGAAAACGTAGACAGTGTAAGAACAGATGGGTAATATAAGAAGAGAGATGGATACCCTAAGAAAGAATCAAAAGAAAATGCTAGAAATCAAAGTCACTGTAGCAGAAATGAAGAATATCTTTGGGCTCATTCGTAGACTAGACACAACCAGGGAAAGAATCAGTGAGCTTGAAGATATATCAATAGAACCTTTCCAAACTGAAATGCAAAGAAAAAAAGAAAATCTGTATGAAAATGAAAATATATCTTATCAAAACTTGTGGGATGTACTAAAAGCAGTGTTTAGAGGGAAATTTATAACATTACATGTATATATTAGAAAAGAAGAAAGATCTAAAATTAGTAATTTAAGTTCTCACCTTATAAAACTAGAGAAAAAAGAGCAATATAAGCCTAAAGCAAGCAGAAGGAAATAAAAAATAGAGCAGGAATCATTGAAATTAAAAACAGGAAAACAATAGGAAAAAAAATTATGAAACCTAAAGCTGGGTCTTTGAAAAATCAGACTGAGGGAAATGTTTTATATACATAAACACTTAAATAAGTGAACACAAAGCTTGATTATATAGAATAGCCAATAAGTTATTATTGGCATGTGAGAGGTAAGAGTAGTGTGGCTAGAGGGTGTTGTATTAGATGGACACCTGAAACAGACCACAATGTCCCTCTAACTATGCTGATTCAAAAAGAAGTTCCCAAAAAGTAGATAAGAATTTTCAAGGTTTCTGGGAATCTCTTTGAGCCTTGTTAAAGAAACTGTTAATCTTTTTATTCATATCCCAAAACTTCTACGTCCTCTGTATCTAAGATTTGAATTACTATTGTAGCTTCTTAACTGTTCTCCCTGCATGTAACCCCCATGCTTAGACCCATGTCTTTTCAGTTATCCACATATTCCAAGTTCATTTTCTTCCTCTGGCTTTCCGACAACCACCAGCCTTGACGTATTAATCATATCTTTCTCTCCTTTGCTGTCTTTTAAATCTGGAAAGGAAAAAACAAGCTGCGTTTCTCTCTACTCACATGCAGCAGTCTCCAGATGTGTACAGAATTTCCCCCACATGCCAAGTAATTCTCCAGCAGATACCAACTGGGTGTCCTATGATTCAACTCAATTCTGACACTGTCTGCCTGGAGATAGTCCCACGTCCCCCTCCTCAGGGTAGGCTAATTTGCTTGAGTAGCTCATGAAAGTAAGGGTAATACTTTATTTATATTTATGTATTTATTGTAAAGGATAGAGATAAACAGCCAGATGGAAAAGATGCATAGGGCAAGGTGTGGGGAAGAGGGCGTGGAGTTTCCGTGCCCTCTTTAGGTATATCACCCTCTGTGCACCTCCATTTATTCAACCTCCATGTATTCAGCAACCTGGAAGCTTTTGGAATTTTATGGAGGCTTCATTACATAGGCATGATTGATTAAGTCGTTGGTCATTGGTAATAAACTCAACCTTTAACCCGTCTCCCCTCACTGGAAGTTGAGAGGTGGGCTGAAAGTCCCAACCCTCTAATAATGCCTTGGTCTTTTAAGTGAGCAGCCCTCATCCTGAAGCTCTCTAGGGGACTCCACCTACCAGTCATCTCACTGTCATACAAAAGACACTCATATCACTCTGGATATTCTAAGGATATTAGGAGCTATGTACCAAGAACCAGGGGTAGAGACCAAATATATATGTATCACAATATCCTTTAATTTATTACATCATTACCTAGTGTATAATACCTGGTGTACATGTCTTTCCCCTCTTTGGAAAGATCAAAGGCTAATTATTGTTGAATCCTCAGCACCTGACACTAAGATGGCAAATAGTAATAAATGTTTATTGGATTGAATTGAGTGCCTACCTCACCTTCTTCCTCTTTTTGTAATACCTTACTTCTTTTTGCCTATGCAGATTCTATTTCTCCTTTAGAACTCACCTGTTTCATGAAATCTTTCTTACCTTGCAGTCCGTATTAATTTCTGAAGTCCTACTGTATTCACATGCTGCATTGTACAGTGAACTGCAAGAAATCTGGAATAACTTAAGTATCCAAAACATTTATGTAAATTAGTATAGAAATAGGAAGTTAATAGTTAAGATATTGAAAATAAGTATTTTTTTAATATTTGCTTTGGGAAGGTACTGCACTAGTCTTTAAGAAGACAAAGGTAAATACTTCCTTCAAAGAGCTTACAGTTTAGTAGGGGAGATAAGACATAGTAAGTAGTTAAATAGTGAGTTTCATAAGGGATGTGTTTTAAGTGTTCAGAGGTGGCCAGTTGGGGAGTAAAGCTTTATAGATTTGATAGCCATTGGGTAAAAATTAAACCCCATAAAGTACTCTTTATTATTTCTATCTTATCGATGAGAAAAACTCATGCCCAGAGAAGTTAAGTATTATTGTGACCAAGCTCAATGGTTAATAACTGGTAGAGTTGAAATTTAAACCTAGTAAGTCTGCCTTCAGAATTGCTGTCTTTAATTGCAACATCAAGACTTTAGACATACTGATAAGAATTAACAACACTGATTGGATATGGAGAGTAATGAAGTAGAGCAGGAAAAATTGACATCCAGAGAGCCTGACTGAGGTGATTAATATAGTGATGGTGCCATCGACAGCATTGGGAGCACAAGATAGGACATAAGAGTAAATGGAAAAGTCAATTCATTTTTGGGCATACTGAGTTTTAGGTACTGGTGGAAGGGACATCTAGCAGTTAGAAATGTCAGACTGGGTATGAAAGGCAGTTCAAAACAGGGCAAACCTGAAGGCCACAAATATGAGGGGACTTCAGAAAGTTCATGGAAAAATGGAATTAATAGAAAAGTAAAAAATATAAACTTTATTTCTCAACATAAGCTTCATCAAGTCCAAGACACTTTTGTAAGCAATAATATCAGCTATTTATTCCATCCCTAAACAGCTTAGGGTCCTGGGAATTTAACTATGTCAATGCAGTCTTTTTTACGTTATTAACTGAAGAAAAATGGATGCCTTTTAAAGATTTTTTAAGATTAGAAAACAAACAAAAAAGTCAGAAGGAGCCAAATCCAGACGAAAAGGTGGATGCCTGATGATTTCCTATTGAAACTCTCATAAAATTGCCCTTGTTTGATAAGAGGAATGAGCAGGAGCATTGTCGTGGTGGAGAAGGGCTCTCTGGTGAAGGTTTCCCAGGCATTTTTCTGCTAAAGCTTTTGCTAACTTTTTCTAAACACTTTCATAATAAGCAGACGTTGTAATTTTTTGGCCCTCCAGAAAGTCAACAGGCAAAATGCCTTTAACATCCTAAACTGTTGCCATGACCTTTGCTCTTGACCGGTCCACTTTTGCTTTGACTGGACCATTTCCACCTGTTGGTAGTCATGGCTTTGATTGTGTTTTATCTTCAAGATCATACTGATAAAGCTATGTTTCATCTCCTATAACAATTTGTTGAAGAAATGCTTCAGAATCTTGATTCCACTTGTTCAAAGTTTCCATTAAAAGTTCTTCTCTTATCTGCAGCTGATCTGGGTGCAATGGTTTTGGCACCTGTGGTGCAGAAATTTTGTTCAACTGATTTTTCAGACAGGATTGTGAAAGCTGAACCAATTGAGATGTCTGTTGTTGGGTATTATTTCTGCTGTTAATCATCGGTCCTCTTCAGTTATGGCACAGACAAGATTAATTTTTTCCTTTCACATTGACGTGGATGGTCTGCCTCACCTCAGTGTGCTTCACCTTCAACATCGTCTCCTCCCTTCCTAAAATGAGTTACCTATTTGTAAACTGCGGATTTCTTTGGAGCATTACCTCCACAAACTTTTTGTAAAGCATGAGTGATTTCACCATTTTTCCACCCAAGCTTCACCATCAATTTAATGTTTGTTCTTGCTTCAATTTTAGCAAAATTTATATTGTTCTGATAGGTGCTCTTTTCAAACTGATGTCTTGTCCTTTCTAGTCCTGCAAACTAGATCCTGATTAGACTTGTTATAACAAGTTAGTATGAGTTTATTTTGGTGCAAAAAAATTTTGCAATCCCATGCATAGTTTTTTCATAGTATGAATTTTCCATGAACTTTTTGAAGACCCCTCATACATGGAGCCTGTCTAACCTTATTAGGAATTGCAGAAATAGAAGTTTAAAACATGAGAAGCCCTTTCGTACCTACTAGATTGGTTCACTAAATTTGTGACAATGCTGGGGAATAAGAATTCTTATACACTACCAGATGTACAGCTGTTGGCAGTACCTAATGAAGTAAAATTTGCATATGCTTAATGACTCAGAAATTTCATTTTTAGATAGTTGTCTTAGAGAAACTCTCGTATATGCTCATGAGCGTTCATTGCAGTGGTATCTGTAGTAGTGAAAATTTTTAAATGTTCATTAATAGAACAGATAAATCATAGTATACAATACAATGGACTATTATGCAGTAAAGTGAATTGAACTAGATCATCATATATTAATTAACATGGATAAATTTCAGAAACAGTGTAATTTGCTGTTACTGATGAGAAATTTTAAAAGCCACATCATTTATATGTGTGTATTAATTTTTTCATATGGGCATATACATATAGAGGAATGTGAATAGGAAGAATACCTGCTGTTCTTATTTTTATCTGTTCCATTCCCCCCTTTTTTTGCTCAAGTATTTTAAAGTAAATCCTAGTGATCATGTTTTCAACAGATATAGATTTAAAAAACACACACACAAAGCCCAAGTATTTCCACATCCAATAAAATTAAAAATCATCTCTAATAATACCTAAAATCTGTTTTGTGTTAAATTTTTTCCAGTTGTCTCAAGATTGTCTTTTTTACAGTTTGTTCACACATTGCATTTGGCTGAATGTTTCCTAAAGAATCTCTTTTTTTAAGGAGTGATTTTGTTTCTTTGTTTTGAACAGAAGTTTTTTGATTTTGCCTTTCCTTTTTTTGGTAGGTTAGAACCATCAGAGAGCCTTGAGGAAAACCAGCGGAACCTTCTTCAGATGACTGAAAAGTTCTTCCATGCTATCATCAGTTCCTCCTCAGAGTTCCCGCCCCAGCTTCGAAGTGTGTGCCACTGCTTATACCAGGTATGCTGAAAGTTAGAGGTTACCGTAAGAAGAATGTTTGACCAAAGAGAAATTTAGCTGCTGATAGTGGGTGGTTGACAATAATACTGAGTAAATTTGGATGAGTAATACATTAAGAATTGTTGGAATTGGCTTTGAAAAAAACTTAAAAATAGCTTAGGAGACAATTTGAAAGTACTTTTAGAGAATACTTTCAAATGTTAAATTTTCTTTGCATTGGGAGCAATTTAAAATGCACTGAGTCTATTGGGTATGATGGATGTTGCTGAAATGAGGTATATTATGGAATTTATTTATTTATTTTATCTTTTGCCTCAGTTACTTACAGCATCTTTCACACATAAGGCAGCTCTATTCCTTGCTTTTTGCATTGTGAATTGCTTGATCTGTAAATTTGGTTTCTTCATTAAGATATAATACGTCAGGTTTTCCTAGGACAGACTGATTGTTCTGTTTGTTCTTTGTAGAATGCTACTCATAAGATATATTGCATCATCATTCAGACCAAATTATTAGATTTTCTACCACTAGTACTGCAAGTAATGCTTCTGAGTTCAGATGTCCACAGTCATTCCCTCCTTGTTGAGGGAATTAGGTTTGTGATCTCTTATGGCTTCTATTTTTTTTGAATTGCATATGCAGTTTTAGATATGATTTATTTATTCTAAGGGAGGTCCTGCGAATCCACATTGATCTTTTGTAAACTGATTTTGGAAGAAACATTAGTGGGTCTGGAGTTTGGGATGGGGTAACTTACCAAAATCAATGCCTTTGTGTGTCTCTCTTTGCAGAGTCATCCCCAGCCATTTGTTTTTTTGGCACACAGCTTCAGTTGCTTAGAGACATTAACAGCATCAGTGAAATCACCATTTTAAAAAGCTATTTGAAGCTGCTCTGTGTGAATTTTTCCCCCATTGCTATTTTTAAAGATGTATCTGCTGTATCTATTTTAAAAAAACCCAAAACTTTTCTTAATATACATGGGTGACAAATCATACCTAGTTAGCATTGTCTCTCTTAATTTATTATGACTTTTCTGCTTTTTCAAAAAAACTCAAAGAAGCTTAGGAAAGTCCCACATAATTTTTTAGCTAGTTAAATCTGAGGCTAGAGAGTGGTTTAATTTTAATATGAAACTTAATACAGTGAATAATATCTTCTTTTAAGTTAGGGACTTATTCAGATTTCTCTTTGAATTAATTCAGTAATTTTTTCTGTTTATAAAACTAGGCAGACGAGAAATAGTGAGCACATATTAAAAAAAGTCTGTATCAACTTTTTGGTTGGCTTAGTAGTAACTATGTCAGAGAGCAAATGGGTTTCTAAAATGAAGGTGGCTTTGACTTTAGCTAGTTAAAAGTGAATGGACATTCACTACCTGATTACACAGTCCAGTAGATTTTGGTGGAAATTCTTCATGTGGCTGTTATCCTAAAAGAAAAATGTCTGTATCCTCAGCAAACTAGAAGACCAATTTGAGACCATGATTATGATCATGTAAAAGGATCAGGGCTTGGCACTTATTAAGTACTTAGGAAATATTTAATGAAGGAATAAATTTCTCCATCCCTCCTACCCAAGTGGACAAGATTCTTCCAGCTTTCATAGTTAGGAATGGAAGGAAATAGTGAAAACAGAAAATAGAGCCAGGTGATAATTAGTAGCTTATTAAATACTATGTTATGCTTTTTAGAGCACTTCATAATAAAATATCCTGTATTATCTTAATAACAGACCTAAATTATCATATCAAAATTTTACATAAAATTATTCTCATTGAAGACATTAGTTAAATGTTGTATAAGTGCATTGTTTTGAAGTGTTGGGTAAACTTAACATTGTTGGAGAGTAGAGTTCTATGGAGCAAAGGTATGCTGTGCTATTTGTAAATAGGGCTTTATTTTCTTATGACTGATAACAGGGAATTTTACATTCACTAATTGAAAAGGATAGAAAAAAAGAGCTTTGATCTCAAGGTATTTTTTCATTGAGTCTCTTCCCAAACCTAGTTTTTCCCTTTTCTTTGCTCTTTTGTTTTTATTCACCTCCCCTCTTCTTGCTTTTTCTTGCCCTTCTGACTTTGGCAGTAACATAATGGTACCTTTGTACCTGGGAGTGACAGTTTTTCTTTAGTAAACATGGCTCCTGCTTTGGGACCTCTAGGGAAAATTTAAAAGCTTAGTGAGTATATTGCTAGCTAATAAACTTTTCTGAGCTTTAGCTCTTTTTACTTTCGTTTGTATTTTGGCCATTAAGCCTTTTCAAATCATGCTTTAATCAGCTCTGTTACTTTATATGCCTTCCTTACTTAGTGGACTGTGTTAAGATTATGTAAGAATTGCCAACTGTGAACATGTGTCAGATTTGTAACTAAGTCATTTTTCTCATGTATTTGTTTTCACTTTTCCTCCTGATAGTTTTAGAATACAAAGAATATAATTCCCACAGTGGATATCTCTTATGTTATGGTGAGAGAATTCTGAGAAAGAGCTAACTATTATGATTCTAAATAAATGTGATCTTTTCCCAGTAAATTTGCTTCTGCAAACCGAAGTAGTTTACACAGTTTTTCTTTCAGGCTGTAAATGATAGTTGTATACCATAATTGAAAAAAATGTACAGAACCACATTTTGTGATATATATAATTATTAGTGCTTTTGTATATAGTCTAAAGTTTGAACCAAAGCTCTGTGAGACAAGGGACTGTGTCTCATTTTACTGCTGTCTCCCAGTGCCTCGAATGGTGTCTGGCATGTAGGTGCACAATAACTGCTTGGACGGACGGACAGATGGATGGATGGATGGATGGACGGACGGATGAATGTTGAACTAACTTTAAGCCCAAGTTATGGGTTATGGTATCAGATGCCCAGAATTCCTAGAATAAGATGCCATGTATCAATGGATTAATGAATTCTAACTTGGTTTTTAAAGTATTTTAAAATTACTGTTCTGCCTAGTGTACTCCAGTCAGGAGACTTTTAATTTTGAAGGAACTCTTGGCCTAGAAGGAGCTCTGGGAGGTGAAACCAATATGTCTCTGTGGGTTTTGGGGTTTTTTTGGGTGCTTTCTTTTGAGACATTCAGATAAGTGGTCAACTGTAGTATGTGAAAAGTTTTAAACAGGCTTACAGTTTTATTCTATAAATTTCTCTGCATTTTCTTCACTTTAATATTAATTAATGCTTTTTTCTAGTTGAGCTGATAACATTCTTCCAAATGTTGCAGAGCTTTTAACCTCCTTTAATTAGAACCATTTTAAGAAGTAGCCTGCAAACATTGGAAAATATATGAAATTTTAACAGTAATTTTTTTAAAGAGAGATTTTTAATTCAGAATTTCTAAAGTGAATTTTAATTATATTTAATTTTTATTTCTTTAGTCAATAGGATCTTAATTAAATGCCAGATATTGAAAAAAGAACTTTAAGTCAATTGAAGGATACACAGAGAAATATTTTGCATATCAAGAGAAAATTATGTAGACATGAAGAAATGCTTTTAGTGTGTGATCTACTTGTAATGAACATTTTATACGAAATTTATCAAAAGCTAGGAATTAACTAAAATGTAAATATTTAATATCCTCAGATTCACTGGGGAGATCTTTTCTGTGATTCATAGCCAGAAATAGTAGACATGATTGGGTTTCAACATTTCTCACTGTTTATTTAGAGCTTGGCTTAAAAATGTAATAAAAATAAAAATCCAGAATTAAATTCATCCCACAAAATTCAGTTGATTTCTAATTTTTTGTTGATTCCATTTGTGTTACATTTTATTGTGTAATTTTATGTACAAGCCAACATTGTTTTTGTTGCTGTATGTAGTCGGTGCTGTGACTTGTTTGTGCTCATCTCTGTTCTGTAGGCAACTTGCCACTCCCTACTGAATAAAGCTACAGTAAAAGAAAAAAAGGAAAACAAAAAATCAGTAAGTTTGGAGAACTTTTTATTAGCTGTTTCTTTCAAAGCAAAACAAAAATCTTTTGCTGTTTGTTAAGAACATCTTCACTTCAGCCTATTTGACCTTCACTGTAAAATCATTCTACTAATTCTGGCACAAAATAGCTTTCATTTCAATTAACCCTGGAATTAAGTTACATTGAAACATTCTCTGTGTTCCTTTGGTTTGATTTATCCCAAAGGTATTTTGTGAGCATTTGTTCCTTTGGATATCCTTGGTCTAATTTTATTATTGTTATTTTTAAAATTATAAACGAATGCAAAAGAAACTTAATTTCAAGGATTTAGGAAATGCTGACTCTCTTCATTCTTGCTTCTTATTCACAGGTAATGTGAGTGGTTTCTTTTCCTAGAGGGGAAAGTTTGTCTTAATCATAGAAGTATATGGTGGGAAAGTGTCACTTTCTAAATCTAAAATTGCTAAATTTAGTTTTCTACTCCTTATATTTTCACCTAGACAGTCTCATCCAGAATTCAGAAAATTCTTAGATTACAGAAATTCTAATGGTGAAACCACTTTTACCTCAGAGAAAATCAATTCTAAATTACTGGAATGAGAACATAGTACTTTTGAAATAAAGGAAAACAGTGAGTCCATATTTGTAGAGAAACACTTCATTTTGCAAACGTAATAGGAATATATTGTCTGCTTCTACAAACTTGACCTAATTTAAAGGGAGAAAATTATAATAGTCATAATTATTTTCTTCCAGTGGATAAAATTTGTCCAAAATATAATATGCATTCATTTTAAATTTGCCATTATCTGTCAGTGTGACTTATCAGACTAAGCCCTATCGTTGTTCACATAATCCAAATGATTGTAGAGATAGATATAAAGAAAACTTGTAGGAGTCAGGTAGATAGTTTTTTTAAAAAGGTATAATTTAGAATATATTGTTCATGTGGTTTCATCTTTCATTTCTTGTTTTAACTTTACATATAATAAAACCTTACATATAAACTTCTAAGCTTTACAAATAAATTAAGGTTTACATATAAATTTCCATTTTAAATTCAGAACTAAATTAAAATTTAGAGACATATACTTTTATTATGTCCATTCAAAATTTTCTTTTTGAGTATGTTAAGTAGATTTGGTCAGCTGGGAGCAAATTGACTGGATTGGATGGCCTTCTTGCTTAATAAAGATATTTCTTTCTAGTGCTGCTTCAGCCTGCTAATTCTCAGTGTATGTGGGTTTAACATAATATACACCATCACTTTGAAATTAATTTTCTGTTTCTAACACTTTTGTTCAGTGTTATACTAATGCCATTATGTAGTTTATCACATAAATTAAAATTCAGGCTTTCTGTGTTTCTCTAGAGCATGTTTTCTAGACTTCCTAACATTACTTTATTTATTAAGATTTTGTCTAAAATTGTTCCTTGAAATGTTTTTTTTTTTCTACTAGAGTTATTTTCAGATTTTCTTTTTTTTAAGGTTTCTGGGTAACACTAAGTTTTGGAATGTATTTCTCAGCACAGGTGATGTGATGGAAACAAGGGGAATCTAATTGGTAATTTGAGATATTTTAGAACACATTACAAAGTATGAAGATAGCATAGTTATTGTAAATTTAAAATGTTTTATGGAATTGTTTACTTAACAGAATCTAATGATCTTCTCTTTTAATAGCAAGCCAGCTTTCTTTGGAGGTGTATGTATCATGGATTGGAATATGTAAAATATAGAGAGAAGGTTCTGGCTTCTGGTGTATAGCTGCATAATCATATTATAGATGATTCTGTTTATTGTACTCTAACATATAATATGTA
The DNA here is from genome assembly GCF_000696425.1 of Galeopterus variegatus. Taxonomy (NCBI): domain Eukaryota; kingdom Metazoa; phylum Chordata; class Mammalia; order Dermoptera; family Cynocephalidae; genus Galeopterus; species Galeopterus variegatus. The sequence continues at coordinate 674,109 of NW_007726245.1, forward strand.
ATTAGATTTACTTCGAAGGTTAATTGTCTGCCTGATTCAGAGAGAATTTGCCGTAATTAATCATGTATGGGTAGTGATCTTACTGTTTCTTCTTTTATTTTTTATTTTATATTTTTATTTTTTTGGTGGCTGGCCAGTAAGGGGATCTGAACCCTTGACTTTGGTGTTGTAATTCTGTGCTCTAACCGACTGAGTCAGCCCCTGTGATCTTATTGTCGATGTGCATTTATTTGCATCATGTAGTTCAGTTTTTACCAAGAAAGTTAGAACCCTTGACTTTGGTGTTGTAATTCTGTGCTCTAACCGACTGAGTCAGCCCCTGTGATCTTGTTGTCGATGTGCATTTATTTGCATCATGTAGTTCAGTTTTTACCAAGAAAGTTAAAGGGGACATTGGCTGATAACTGGTTTTATCACATAGACTGGCCCAACTTTGACCTCGTATGCAGGATAAGAATATCTTTTGGATCCAAATTCAAGTTTTATGGATTTAAAAATTTTTTTGAGTTTTTGTTTATTCTGAGATAAAATTACAATAATATTAATCAGTGGTGAAAGAAAAAAGCAGTCCTTTTATAAATTGACTTATGAAATTTGCTATGCAGTATTTTTATTGATATTGGTCATGGTCATGTTTTTTTCTTTCTTTTTTTGGCGGCTGGCTGGTAAGGGGATCTGAACTCTTGACCTTGGTATTATCAGCACCATGCTCTGAGTGAGCTGTCAGCCTCTGATATTAGTTATGTTTTATCAGGTTTTAGTTCCAAAAATATATTGATACTACCATCAGTGAAATATGTATTTATATGATACATGAAACAATGTGTGTTCCTGAGGTGTGGATACTTTGGGTTTTGATATGAATTATTTTTAAAGATGTGGAAGATAGTGAAAGTATAGTACTTTTTGTAAATTTTATACTGTTCTCCTTTTGGGAAATAATTCACTCAGATTTTCATTAAATTCTGAGACTAAATACTATTAAGTATAATAAAGTTACACTTTAAGACATTTTTGTCCTAGAGAAAACCAGTTGATAGCTACTTTGAAAAAATATATTTTAAAAGAGCTCTCCATGTGCATATAAGTTATTGATTTTTATGAGACACTTTCACAGCAGGTTAGTATTTTATAAACTAACTGGTTCTTTGAAAACCAAACTATGACTTTGGCTTTTAAAAGCCATTTCAAGATTTTAATGGGTTAAATTGAATACTAATTTAGTTAAAACAGCCTATTCTTTTAGAACAACTTATTTAAAATTAAATATAAAGCAGTTTTTAATCCTCTTCCCTCTTGCTAACTCTCTCCTTAAAGGCTTTTAGATATTGTAGGTTTGTCAGTGTTTCATTTTAAGATTAAAATTTGGGAGTTCTAAAAGAACCACGCAGTAGCATTGGTGGTCTGTGAACATTCTAAAATTATATGAAGAATTTTGTCTGTGCGAATGTATACATTTACTTTTTAAACTTTTTATCAGATTTCTAAGAGATTCCTAGTTCCCAAAAGACTAAACACTCTACTGGAATATTAAAAGCACTTGAATTTTCTTCTTAGTTCTACATCTAAAACTGTATTTAAGCTAAAAATAAACAGTATTTGTGTTTTATAGTCATTCTGCTAAGGCAGCTTAGCTGCCTTTACCAGTTTCCCCTCATGTAATGGTAAGGTTGTTCTTCATGCAATAAGTACCCAAAGTACTGTAACACAAAGAAAGCTTTGTGAGCATGTAGTGGAAATGAAGGTGAGAGTATATAAAAATCATTCTCTAAAATACTAATCTTTTTTCAGAGATGATAGAAAATTATTTTGAGATTATAGGCAGTGGATAAGAACACATTTAAAATGTGGACCACATGACTTGTTAAGTGGAATAGAATGAAGTGAAATAATCCTTATTCTTTCCAGGAATCAGTGAGCCATGTGAATTCATGACAAGAAGTATTACTTTATCGAGGTGTTGTGAAGAAAAATAGAGTTATGTGAGATTCTGCACATAAATCCCATTTTCTCATTTTCTCCCCAATATCCTTTGAAATACAGGTTTATTCCTGGAATCCCAAAGTACTGAGTGGAGTGTTAGAGTTTTGTTGTTGTAGTCACCACTGATTTAAATAACAGTTAGCCACACAGCAAGAATAGGTGTAGAGATTAAAATGTTACAGGAGTGTTCTTTTAAAATAAATGTGTGTGTGGTGTATATAAAAAATGTAAATTTCAAAATATAATTTTCATATGTTAACTTGATATAAAACAGGGGCACTGGGAAGAGATGGGAGCTGAGCCAGTTTCATAATACTTTTCCCAATCTAATGTACCTATTACTTTATCTTCAATGTAGAATATTTTATAAAGAGAAAATAAAGCCATTTTAAATATTGAGTTCACATTGTTTTTCAGGGTAGGCAACCATTTCTTGAATCCTTAAATATTTTATTTGACAGAATTATAAATTGAGGTAGACATAGGGGTTCTCTCTTCTGGTGGGATCCTTTTTTCTTTTAGGTCCCCAAGAATTCCCATTCCTCCATGGTTTAAATAATATAATAGGTAGGTCCTTATATTATAAAGCATGCTGATGAAGAAAAGGAACTGGCAGTAACATTACTTGTAAGTAAGCTTTTTTCTCTCAGTAGGAATGTAAGAAAAAATTTGGAATATGATAAACATTTTTCTCAAGAAATTCAATTGTACCAGGTACACAACAAAATGTAAATATATACTGTTAGGTGTAGGATGTTTTGGAGGTATGCTGTTGAAAATTTGCTTCACCTTTTAAGAGTTGACCATATTTTCATGTCTGTTAATCTTAGTAAAATACGATCTTGGTATGAAAATTTGGTCTGCTTTCGTTATTCATCAAACTTGGAATATAAATAATGATGATAAAATAAAGATCTTTTTTCAGGTCTCTTCTACACAACTCACCCGTGAGATTTTTCTTACCTCTGAGATACCACAATTGTGCTTTAAAATGATGCAAGACTAGAATTGAGGGTAAACTTTATTTTTTGATGTTTTGGGAGAAGGAAAAAAAAATAGAAATGTGTCATTCATGAAGATTGACCAATTCAGAGTTTTTGTGCAGTTTGAACTTTGAACTCTTTGTTCCCATTTCCTTATTTTAATTCAAACCTTAAACTCAGTTCTCAACTCTTTGTTTTTAGGTGGTTAGCCAACGTTTCCCTCAGAACAGCATCGGTGCAGTAGGAAGTGCCATGTTCCTCAGATTTATCAATCCTGCCATTGTTTCACCATATGAAGCAGGGATTTTAGATAAAAAGCCACCACCTAGAATTGAAAGGGGCTTGAAGTTAATGTCAAAGGTGAATTATTTTGATAATCTAACTATCCTAAATTTCCCTTTTAATTAATTTTCAGTTTTTCATACTCACCGTACTTCCTCTTGAATTTACTTTTGAAATGGCCTATGGTTTTCAGTTACGTGTTCTTGTTTTACTTTGTTTATATTACAAAGGAATTCATTAGACCAGTACTTGATGGGTGGGCCTTACTATGATGTGAAAATATTTTAGCAAATGCCTTGTCTTCTGAAGATAGTTTTCGGTGTAATTGTTCTGGAAATTCTGAATCGGAAACCAAAATGTAGACTGTAGAATTTTTATTTTTAAAAACATCAAAAATTTTTAATATATATTTTATATTTATAAATATATGTATATATAATAATTATATTTGTATTGGGAAGAATAGAAACAATACCTAGAGTAATTTGTAGAATGAGGAATAATTGATTTTAACTGCCAGTAGAAATTTTATCACTGAGAAAAATCATATTTTTAAAGAATATATTAATGTACCGACTTTATACATAAATAATCTGATTATTTATAACACTGTTTTATTGTTTAGATACTTCAGAGTATTGCCAATCATGTTCTCTTCACAAAAGAAGAGCATATGCGGCCTTTTAATGATTTTGTGAAAAGCAACTTTGATGCAGCACGAAGGTAAGCAGCCTGCCACTGGGTCAATTGCCCGAATCAAATATTTTTGGTCACCTAAGTCCATGTATCAGGTCTACCTGAAACTCCTGTGTAGGTTTTTTTTTTTTTTCTTTTCCCTCTCTAGGTCAAGAACATAATTTGTCTTATTTTATTTTACTATAAAAGACAGTCATGAAATAAGTCTATATTCTTTATAGTTTGGTGGTGATGTCCATATTTGAAAACCAAGAGGGATTTCTGACATATCTACAAAAGTAAAGGATTTGACGTGGCTATGTTATGGGGGCAATGAAGAAGGAGAAGATTCCTTTTACCAAAAACTAAAACCAAATTGGTATAGATAATGCATAACATTGTATAAGCAGAATTTTTTTGATGTTAGAGTATTTTTGGTACTTCAATTTGAAAGTGTATGTGAACTAAAAAGTTACTCTTTAAACCGTACGATGCATACACGTAAGATTTAGTTCATGAGTAACTGAATAACTGTTGAGGCTTTATGGTTTTAGAAAACTTTTCTGCCAGATTTCACTTTCTGTTAAGGATATTGGAGTTTAAAAAGTGGATTGCTGGACTACAAGCCATATTGGAGAGAAAGTGAATGTCAGCATAGGGTTCATATTCTAGTGGATTGTCTACCCACAGAAAGTTAAGAAAACCAAGGTTCTGATCCTGACTCTGATCTAACAGGCTGTGTAATTTTGGTGAGGTCTTTTATCTTGTCTGGGCCTCCCTTTCCTTATCTGTGAAATACTGCTTCTCTCCAAAGTCTCATCCATCTAAATTTTGTTCTCTGACTTTATACCTGGCTTTAGCTTCAGAATAGACTATCAGAAATGAAAAGCCAACTTTCTTCTTGTTTTTCTTCCTTTGTTTAATTACAGTCACATCATGTGAACAAGCTGTCTAGTTTGTAATCTCAGTTATGTCACAAAGTTTCTTCATATAAATTTAATTCAAACATAGTTATGAGTGTATCTGGTATTGAAACTTCTAATGATTTTGTATTTTTGAAGGTTTTTCCTTGATATCGCATCTGATTGTCCTACAAGTGACTCAGTAAATCATAGCCTTTCCTTCATCAGTGATGGCAATGTGCTTGCTTTACATCGTCTGCTTTGGAACAATCAAGAGAAAATTGGCCAGTATCTTTCCAGCAACAGGTAAGATTTCCTAGTGTAAGAGTAGGAAAAACAAAATCTGCCAAAGTGCCTTTCCTGTACTCTTACTCAGTAATAATCATAGTCAACACAGAAGACAGATTTCTGACTTTTGTGACCAAATGTGTGGGGATTTCTCCCCACCAGCAAGCAAGCAAGAGAGCAATCAGTTCTCCAGCAGACACCAGCTGGGTGTCCTTCAATTCGGTTCTGACACTGTCTACATGAGGATAGCATCAGATCCTGTAGATTGAGGGCCCAGTCCCCAAGACTGCCCCCCACTTCAGATGCCAGTTGTTAGTTAAATCCTCTGGAACTTCTGATCAGCCAGCCTCTGGAACTTCTGATCAGCCAGCCACCAAGGTTCCCACTTGGGTTCAATTAGTTTGCTTGAGTGGCTCACAGAACTCAGGGAAAGACATATTTACATTTACTGATTTACTATAAAGGATATTACAAAGGATACAGACGAGATGCTTAGGGCGAGGTATGGGAGAAGGGGCACCCTCCAGGAACCTCCACATGTTCAGCTATTCAGAAGCTCCTGAACCCAGTGCTCTTGGGTTTTTATGGAAGCTTTATTACATAGGCATCATTGAAGTGTGGACATCCATGTAGAAACATGATTGCACAAAAAGGGTGTGATCTAACACTAACCAAGGGAAGACATCCCCTTGAACCCCCTAAAGGTTCTCTGAAAAATCACCTGATAAACACAGATTAACATGAAGAAAGGCATAACAACTTTTATTATATCATAGTCTTATATGACATTGGGGCCTTCAGAATAAAGACCCAAAGATATAGGGAAAATCGTCTATATTTATGCTTAGGTTCTATAAATGTGATTGGACAGCAAAAGTGTGATCTACTGCTAATAGACTGAGAAGGGAAACCCAGCAAGGCCTGTCTGTTCAGATTCTTCTTGGCCTCTCCTTTCAGCATTTCTTCCTCCCGGGTATGGGGTAGGACCCCTTCTCAAATAGGAGTCTTATGACCTCCAGTCAGATAAGGTAGGTCAGAGAATTTCTTTATGGCCAGCTCCAAGACAGAATGGTGAGGGAAGGTTAGAACAAGCCAGGAACTGTGGATAAAAACCAAAATATACATGTCATAAAATGATACCCATTCATGGGGGTATTGAACACTTTCAATTTAAATTTATATTAATAAGATTATTGGTCATGTTACTGAGGAAGAGCTCACTGCCTGAAGCTCACAGAAGCCAATACCATGGCTCTGGTTTTTGAGAAAAAAAAAGACAGGATGCAAGGCACTTCAAATCTGTCTTCTTCATCCTGGGCCTATGCAGACTTCAGGGGGTATTTAGTATCCCTGATTGGCCTACTCTGAGTCAGGCCATCTGAAAGGGTGATAGTGTATTTGCTAGTCCTAAGTCAGGCCATATGACACAGTGAGAGTGGATTGGACAATTCCAAGTCAGGCCACATATGTTAATGAGGCAAGACTGATTGGCTGGCTCCATATCACACCATATGACGAGGCAAAGAGTGATTGGCTAGTAAGTCAAAAGCTGTGAATGGTTGGGTCTGAGTCCTGTCCCTTGGTGGAGGATTTTTGGGTTCCTGCTTGAGGTCATATGGAGGTCAAGGTCCTCTGCTCAGCTTACACCCTGCAAGGTAACTTTGAAATAACTTGAGATAGGGAAATAAAACCAGTTTCAGCTAATTTTAGATGGTTTAGTCATGAATAGTGCTTTTTACTTTGCATCTCCTTGGAGTAAGAATTATGGTTTGGAAAGAGAAATATAGACCCTTTTCTTTAAAAAAAAATGAGCAAAAAGTTATATTAAATAAATAATAAATAAGCCCATGTAGTTGCTACCGATTTTTTTTTTTCTGGTTTGCAAACTGACAAACATACGTGCAAGAAGACAGATTTAAATTTACTAGAAGTTCAAATGAGTATTGGCATTTGAAACTGAAGAACAGCTAATTTTTAGAAATTTAGTAATTAAGAAATTGCCAATGTTTGAATTGTATAATAAGCCCATTTTTGATATTCTATGTATGTGCAAATAAACTTTATATACATTGTACTCAATAATTGAAATTATTAATTTGGTAGTTGTTTCATTAGCTGTTTTTAATTAAAGTCTCTTGTAGCATAAATTACTTGCTGTTCTTTCTAGTTGTGTAGGCCTATAAAGGGCTCAAATTCCTGTGTATGAGGAGTTTCCTTACAAAATTAAAATGAGACCAGATTGTTTTTAAATGCCAGCAGAAGTAGTTGGCTCATTTGTAGGAAAGGTAGGAGACCATGAAGCTAAAGATAAGCAATTAGGGGATCGGAGGTTAAAAGAGACGGCATTTTAATCCTTTATGAATTATTAATAGATTGAAGTAGATATGGGCATGACTGATGCATGCTGCTAAAATAGAAGAATGAAGGTGTTTATCTGTGTGAACCAATATAAACTGTGGAACTTTTAAATGCAAATATTGTTTTCTCATATGATTTACATATATATTCATAGTTTGATGCTAGAGAATTTTTAAAATTTGGTTTTTAAAAAATAATATATTGTTTAAACATATAAAAAAATATAGACAATAATATAACAGAGACTTGTGTCTACCACCTGGCTTTAACGTTATTTATTTTGCTGTATTAGTTTAGATCTTTATAACATTTTACTTTTGGGGAGGGTGTGTGCATGTGTGTGTGTATTAAAGGCTTCCTTTCAACAATACCATTTCTATACTTCTCTAAAGATATCTGCTTCCTAAGGCTGGTGGTTGTGCTTCCTGGATATGTTTATATGCTGTCCTACATATATATGTAACTGACAAAAACAAGCAAATAGGTATATACAGCATAGATTTTGTGTTATAAAATTTTGCAGCAATGATATAGTGAATTTAGCCTCTTCACGACATATTCTTTTTGATACTTACTATTTATTTACCTTATGTTGATATTTTATGAAATGACTCTATCACAGTTTATTTTTGCATTCACAAGTTGATGGACATTCAGGTTTGTTTCCAGTTTTTCACTACTGTGAATAGTGAGGTAATAAATATCTTCATGCTGTCTCCCTTTGTATTACCTAAATGTTTAGTTGCTGGGTCCAGGCTACACCCAACCTCAACTTTATTAGATATTGCCAAATTGCTTCTCAAAGTCTGTGTGGCAGTTTATGCTTTTACTGATTCTGGTGTTTATCCTCACTAAAGCGGGCATTATCAGACTTCATAGCTTTTGCCAGTTTGATGTTTGTGAGATAGTTCGTTGTTATCTTAGTTTTACATGGTCAGTAGTTGTTGAAAATTCCTATTTCACCTGGGTAAGCAGAGATCTTATATCAGGGGCAATACATTCAATTCCTAAATAACGGTTTCTCAGGATGGATTCTTTTCACCCGGAGAAAAAACTGATCAGAATGTTATTTTTACTTATTGTTTGACCCATTAGTGGCAATGGATTATGAATTCTAGGAAAAAAATTGAACTTTTTAATAAATTTTATAGTTTGGGGAGCGATCTCTATTTCTAAGATGTTTCAGTGTATGCTTATAATTCCTAAAGTCATTTTTGGTGCTATTTACAAATCATCAGGGAGCATAAGCTACAAATAAAAAAAAAAGCAACCAATGACAACTTAAAGAAATGTGTACTGCTAAATGTGAACTGCTACATTTTCTAAGTAGTTTGCTGTATCTAGGGATCATAAAGCGGTTGGAAGACGACCTTTTGATAAGATGGCAACACTTCTTGCATACCTGGGGCCTCCAGAGCACAAACCTGTGGCAGATACACACTGGTCCAGTCTTAACCTTACAAGTTCGAAGTTCGAGGAATTTATGACTAGGTAAAGTACAGTCTTGAAATGATTGTTTCTTTTTAGTTGAGGAGCAAAGTTTACCACCGGGTTCTTGTTATGTATGCTTGTATTTTTGATAGAAGATTATCAGGAAAGATGTACCTAGTAATCATTTTGCCATGTTTTGGGATCCTACTTTTCTCCTACTTTATATGTTATTGAAATATATACACGTTGTTTTATATGTTGATTTTCTTATAATAATAATAGTGTCTTATTGAATTATACTCTATCATATTACAGTTAAGGAAAATGCATCTCATTGTGAATAACTGATTTGACTAAGGTTGCACATCTAATTCCTGGGTTTTTTAGGTGCTGGAATCTTTCTACCACAGTATAACATTTTCCAGAACCCTCCTAAAAGTGAATGGTTTTAACTTCTTTTAGATTAAGGCTCAGAGAACAGCATACTCTAATGTTGCTATAAAACTTCGGTAGACATTTGTTTTGAATCTCTTTTAGAGGAATTTAGTTTGTGACTGAAAGATCCTCATTGTTAGACACTTACCTGTATGTTATATTGAAGGTAGTTTGCTAAATCTTTTTAGTCTTTAAAGTACTTTTCACAGTACTTTACAGATAGTGCTCCATTGTGTCTGTGGGTTGAGTGTTTTGTACATAGTATATGCCAGGGCCGAAAGAAAATAATAGAATCTAACGTTCAGAAGTTAATTCACATTAAAGATTTGTATGTAATGTGCCTTGAATTATAAAGTGCCTGTTATTAATCATATTATATATAGGTCATAGTTTTGTACACATATCTCTAGTTCATTGTTAAAAGAGTATGTGAACATATAAAAGAAGATATATGCATATAAGAATGTATGAATACATAATAGCCTTTCAACTTAGTTTTTTATTTTTGGCTCTATTAGATTTTTCTCAGTGTAACAAATATTTATTCCTGTGTAATTTGCCATTTTTCTAAGAAAACTCCTTTATTACTCCTTTTTGCCTAAGATCCTCCCTTCCCTTCTCAATTCTCTGTGCTTTTGAAAGCTATATGATCTAGTATGTGTAATATACTAAGAACAGTGTCTGGTACATGTAAAGTGTTTAATATATGTTCGATGTTATTTTTGTTCTCTTCTAAATTCCCACTGGTGCTCTTGGAGACTCATTTTTCTTTTTTTAAAAAATGAAGGTAGCATTATAACATTCTCAATTATTTAACAAAAACAATTATCAAAGTACTCAAAATATAAAAATCTGAAGAAGAAAATAAAAAAAGAAATTTTCTCTTATCCCACCTCTTAGAAATAATTCAGTTAACATTTGATGAGTAACCTCCCAGTCATTTATCTATTCACATGTATGCCTGTTTCCCCTATCAAATGATATCTTGGCTGTTTCCACTAATATTCAATAAATGCTGACCTGGTACCTGCAACCTGATGCACTGAGCTAATACAACCTCCTCTCAAGTCATAAGACACATAGAAATACTAGGTAAAAGAAAATGTATTTTGATATCTTGGCTGTTTCCACTAATATTCAATAAATGCTGACCTGGTACCTGCAACCTGATGGACTGAGCTAATACAACCTCCTCTCAAGTCATAAGACACATAGAAATACTAGGTAAAAGAAAATGTATTAAAAAAAAATTTTTTTTTAAATACGTAGCTGGGAGATATTTTCTGAGCAAATTACCTAGAATATAGTCAGTACAGAGAGATAAAGAAATGGAAAATACGAAAGAGGTTAAGAGATGTAGAAGATAGAATGCGAAGGCCCAACATATGTGTCTAGGAGGTGTTGCAGACATCAAGCTTAGTGAGAGTGGGGAAGAGGTAATATTTGAAGGGATAATGGATGGGAATTTTCCAGAGTTGGTGAATGACATAAATCTTCAGATTAAACAAGCACACTGAGTCTTGAGTAGAATATATAAAAATTAAAACATGCTTTTTCAGAAATATGTTTCAGTACATATGGGAACTTAATATATGATAGAAGTGGTATTCAGAATCAGGGAGATGAGGATGGATTTTCTATAAATGGTGCTGATACAACTGAGTAACCATCTGGAAAAAGATCTTTATACTGTTTATGAAGATAAACTCCCATGAATCAATGAAAAATACATGGGCAAAGGAAGGCCTTTCTCATCCATTCAGAATCCATAAACCAGAAAAGAAAAAGTTGATAAAGTTGATAAACTGAACTCATGAAAAATAAATAAATGAAAACTCAAAAACTTCTTTCAGGAAAAAAATACCAAGAATAAAGACAATTCCATCGTTAATATCTCTGTCTAGTAGATTTCTTAGAATAGTCCTACAAGTGCTTTTATGGTTCGAAGAATAACACCTTGAAGTTTTTGGTGCATATTGCTAAATTGTTCTTCAGAAAATGTTGCTTTTTAAATATTTTGACTTTTTTATATTTTATCATTGATCCAATTGTAGATTCTTGTATATACTAAATGGACTATATAAAGCCTCTGAGTTACTCTGCTCTTTTTTCTTTTAGGCATCAGGTACATGAAAAAGAAGAGTTCAAGGCTTTGAAAACGTTAAGTATTTTCTACCAAGCTGGAACTTCCAAAGCTGGGAATCCTATTTTTTATTATGTTGCACGGAGGTAAGAATGCTATGTTTTAGTCTCTCTTAACAGAGTTTTAAAAATAATAGCAAATGTAGAGAGAGAGCAGTTTGATTTTTCCTATTTGACTTAACAGGAATTGAAGTACATAGCTGGAAGTATATAGGTGGATAAACAGCCATCCTGTCCTAAAATGATGCTCGGTATATTTGAAATTGCTTTTCATACTACCCATTTCATATTGGCTTCTCTTTCCTACATCAATTGTTTTAATACCACCTACAATGGATTAATTACCAAGAGTGAAAAATCACAAAGAATCTTTTGTTTTCAAATATATTCCAATTAAATAGTATCCACATGATAATCAGGAACTTTTTTTAAAAAAGAAGAAATAAAACTTTAAGAGCCTGTTTCTAAGAACTTTTTATAATAGGCTGTGTAAGACAGCATCAAGGTAATTTAGAAGATAATTCAGAAGAGCTGTGAGGAATCTATAGATATGGCACAAGGGACAGCCTGGAAAATTGATTGTGTTTGTTCATATTGTCCTCAGTCAAGGCTAGTTCCTAGAAAGCCTTTCTGGAAATGCTCTGAGCTCCTCCTTAATGATAGGTACAATGCTTGCCTTGCTTTCTCTGCCATTGTCTTTATTTTCTTGCCTCATTCTACCTTCCTTTTGAGAACTCTTATGTGACATTATTTGGTCAGTTTTACTTCTAATCATTTAGCATGACATAAATTCATGGTAATTAAACCTTAGAGACAATGTGGTATAATAGAGAGATCACTGATCTTGTAATCTCAAGGACTATGTTTAGTCTTAATTCTGCTATTCGTTAACTATAGGACTTAACCTTTGAGTTTCCTGAACTTTACAGAAATTGAGGAATTTTATCAGTAGACTTTATGGTCATGGGTGGCAAAAACTTGGCAGTGTGTAGGGAAGATTGAGGTTGAGAGATAGAGGGAGATGGGTGAAGAAAGAAAGGTGGAAGATGGGAGACTTGTTTTATCAGATAATTCAGACAGCCTTAAGACCAAGAAGTCCAAAGAACTGAGGGATTAGGGAATCAGGTAAGAAAACTGCCCTTTTTCTGTAACAATGCTGAATAACATCTCTTCACTTTCCCATGAAAGTCTCTTTCCAACTCTCATCTCAGTTGCCATTTCTAAATTGCTAAGGTAATTTTAACTTTCTTTAGCATTTGAGATGAACCATATTTGTATTCCAACACAACCTTTAATATAACCAAGATATTTTGACTTTCCCTATTTTGTCTGTCAAAATAAACATTGGTGAGGGAGGTAGATATATGTGTCCACCTGCCCAGGTTCCCTTTTAAATTCTTGTTAGTTTACAAGTAGAAAAGATTTCTGGAGAACATCAAATCTGGGTTTTTTTCTTCAGGATCAGAAACTGTAAGTTTGTGTTCCTTGTCTGTGGTGATCTAGAAGAGGCTAAACAAAAGGAGAATGGGCCTGATGCAGATCCCCTCAGTGGGATTAAATCAGTAGGGTTTCCACTAACCCTATATAGTATGGTGGCTTGAGAGTGCTGAGAATTCCCAGCTCTGCTGCTTATTAGCTATGTAATCTTAGATGAGTTAGTTTATTTTTGTGAATCCGTTTCTTCGTGTTAGAAAGGGAGGGGATGTGTTTATAAAACTATCTACCTCTCCTATAAAGTATTTTGTGACCTACAAAATTGTGTACAGAGTAAGTTTGGGGTTTTCTTTTTTTTCCTTCTTGGATATGACCTTGCTAATTTCAGATTTTCAATCCTTTTCTAGAAACTATCTACCTCTCCTATAAAGTATTTTGTGACCTACAAAATTGTGTACAGAGTAAGTTTTGGGTTTTCTTTTTTTTCCTTCTTGGATATGACCTTGCTAATTTCAGATTTTCAATCCTTTTCTAGTTTTTTTCCTTAGACCTACTAGAGCTCCTCCTGGCCTTCATTTTCACCTGGGGTGAAGCCTTAAGCTCCAGGACAGATATGCACACAGTAGATCAGAGCAAAGAGAGGCCCAGTTTCTCTGTTGTACAAGTCCACAAGTTAGTGAAGGCCTTGTATCTAGGCAGCCAACGTTGTCAAAGAGCACTTGGGTTTGACTTCTCTTGATATTCTTGTGTGTCTGTGGCTTAGACTACCATTACTAGGTATTGTCTTTTGAACTGGATTCCAGTCTTCTTACAGACTGTCCACAGACATTTCAGACTTGAAATTTCTAAAACTTATTTCAGCGTATATTCAAATCAGCCTCCTCTTCACACCATATTCTTTCTCAGTAGCATCATCATCCCTTCCAGTTCCCCACTGAGAAACCCTAATGGTTTTAATTCTTTCCTCTTTCTTTTATCTTCCTCATTGTCAGTCACCAAATCTTGATTTTACCTATAAGATCCTGGCAAATCAGTTAAGATGTTTTAGTTAGGCCTTTGTTATTGCAAAGAAGTCATTCTTATTTTCTTAAGAAGAAAGTCCTCAGGAAAAGCATGAATTAGAGCAGGGCCTGCCCAGATGTAGAAAGAATTAGACAGCTGTCAGTTCTGGAACTAGCTTATGCTCTTTGACTCTCTCTTGACTTTGTGTTTAACTCAAAGTTTGACTTATGAATTTCTTCTTTCTGTATCCTTTCAGCTTTAGCCTGAGCCAGTAACCCCTTTATTACCTCAGTACTGCACATCTGAAATTGCAGAAAGAAAATGTAATTCAGCTAAAAAAGTATCTCTGTTTGGCAAAACCTTTGATGCTAGGTTCTGGCCAGCCAATAGATTTCTGGCTGTCCCTAAGTCAAGTACGTGATTCTAAATGTGACCATACAATGCTGTTCCTTCATCAGGGGCTGTCCTTAAATATGTGTTTTAATTTTTGTTTTTTAAAAATTGGGTCTTAATGGTCTAATATTACTATTAAGTATCTTGGAAATGTTTTTTGAAACCATTTTTCCCCCACTGCATTGCTGGAACTCTCATTATCTCTTACTTATATTAATACAGCATTATTCTCTTCCTCCTCCTCAATCCCTAGATGACTGCTTCCAGGCCATCTTAACCTTAACTTCTGGAGGCAGTTTCCAGTACAAATCTAATCTTGTCTTTCCCATTGACTCCCCATATAAAGTCCAAGTTCTATAGTCAGGCATGCAAGGTGTTCCATAGTTTTGGCCTAATTTACTTTCCTAATCTTTCCCTGGTATTCCCTCCCATATACTTATGCTCTTGCCCTATAGTAGTTAAAGTATTATAAATACAAGGACAATTGTTGCGGTATTGTTTATAATGGCAAACAAACAAAAAAACCAATATAACTGTGTTTCAGAAGGGGAGTTGCTGAATAAATGATGATGCATCTATGTTGTGGAATAATGTGTTGAGTTTATTTTGCTTGTTGCAAGTGATAAAAATACAATTCAGATTTGTGTATATCCAAAAGGGAATGTACAGCTTCTTGCATGACTAGATGTAGAACTTTGAACGATATCATCTGGAGAACTTCTGTCTTCTCTGGCTCTTGACTCTACTTTCTTGGTGTTGGTTTTATTCCCGGACAGCTCTTCCCAAGCTGTGGCCAACAGTGGTTTGTTTTTTTCTCAGCTTAATAACCCCAGTGGAAAAATACCTCTTTCCCAGTAGTTTCAGCAAAAGTGGTTGGTCTTACTGGCCTGGCTTGAGTCATGTGCCAATTCCTAAGGCAGTCATTATGGCAGAGGGGATGTAATGTCTTGGTTATCTAGGCATGGCTCATGTGCACATCCTTGGAGCTCAGTGATGAGGCCAGCCCTACCTACATGAATTGTGTGAACTGAAAGGAAGGCACAGGAGCAGGGTTTTCCAAAGAAAAATTGGATTGCCAATACCAGAATAAGGAAAAACAGATGCTGGGCAGGCAGAAGTAACAGAAGTCCTTTATATGCAGCTTTAAAAGGACCCAGAAAGATCACTTTGATACTTTCCTTACAAGGTACAGAGTAATGTGTGGGTGTGCACATGCACGTGTGTGTATTGACTGAGAAATGTGTAAAACTACACATTAAATTGTTCACATTGCTTATCTCATGGGAGTATGACTAAAGGAAGTAGAGGAACAATTATAATATTTGTTATATATCTATGTTGTTTTATTTGTTGTCAAAAGGATATATTATTTTTGTGAAAATAATTAAAAATATAAAACCTAATAGTTACAATGAAGAATTTTCCTCTTTGGAATGCCGTGATATCTGGCAATTGCTTTTTTGGGTGGTAGTAGTAATAATGATAATAGCTAACATTTACTGAATGTTCTCTCTGCATCAGGCAAACTGCATATTATATAATTTCTCATTTAATCCTTACAATAACCTTCTGGGGTATTATTATGAATGGTAATTGACATGTGTATAAACTGAAACCCAAACCTAACTATCAGAACAATCTGAGGAATTAAAACAAACATATCCCCAACCCCCAACCTGGGCTGCCAAATCAAAACCTCAGGGGTAGGGCCTAATGTATATGTTTAGCAGGTACGTCAGGTGATTCATTCGTAGTCAGTTTATGACTAGTTTATTCGGGAATCCCACTGGGTCATTTTTTTAACCCACGGTAGCACAACTAGTTAGAGTCAGAGTTGAGTTTCAAACCTAAGCCAAAGCTCTTTACCCAATAACATGGTTATTATAGCTATGATTTATTATTATTTATTATTTAGTATATTATTACTTCTATAGGTTTTTAGGTTAAATCAACTTTTGTAGAACAGCATGAAAATCTAACTAACAGTTATGAGATAAATTTCTGTAGGGAAAATGAGTTCTGAATTCCAGACATCTGATTTACAAATGATCTTTTGAAACACAAGACAGGGGTTTACTCCAAATAAAATAATCTTGTCATTGGAGCAACAATATTATGCATTACAGAGGTCAGCAGAATTGGCAGTGATTTAATGGAATGACATATTACCATTACACATTCCTGAAATGTGATAATACTGGCTGTGTTGTTTTGTAGAGCATTATAGTTTCTCCTCACTAGATTAGCTTTTTTTTGTATATTTAATAAAAAATAAAATAATGCAAAACAACATCCTTCACACCACTCGTTGTTCCCTCGTCCCCTTCTTTCACACACACACATGCAGAGGCATGCTTTGGTTAAATGCCACCTACATAATTTCTTCTCTTACACCTTTAATGTAAACATCTGAGTTTCAACTCAGTTTTGCAAACATTTAAAAGGAAAATGTGATATTTTGTTTTAGCATTTAATAGAGTAATACATACATTTTTTTATAAGAAAGGAAACATCATATTAAGGTAATATTTAAACTTATACAATTAAAACTTGCGAACATCCAAATCAAGCTAGATTAATGAAAATTTAAGTAGTAAATTGAAATAATTTTTATTTTCCTAGTGTTTTTGTCATTCAGCAGGTAATAAGAAACTTGAGATTAGAATGCAGGCAGTTCAAGTTCACTTTAGCCTAACTGTACACAAAACAGCAAACAAATTACAGAGAAAAGAAAGTGAATATTGTCTGTTGGATTGAGTATGGTGCTACCATTTGCCACTTTCGTCATATTCATAGTTGTGGCTCTCTCTGGGGTCAGTACTGACTTCAGAGCTGTCTTGGAATGCGTGGTCATCTTGGAATTTGAAGTCATCTTGGGATTCTGGGTCATGTTGAGATTTGGGCTCCCCCCAGGACTGGTGCTTTTGGGATTTGGCTTTGTCTCAGTATTCTTGGTCATCCTGGTATTGGTGCTTGTCCTAGGATTGGGGCTCATCCCAGGATTAGGGCTTGTCATGGAAATTGGCCTGGCTCCAGTATTTGGGCTTGTCCTGGGATTCAGGCTTGTATGAATCAAGACTGCCATAGAATTTGAGGTCATCGATGCTGTACTTGTTCCTGAAGTGTTATCAATAAACATGAGGAGCAGGCTGATCAGCGACAGCTTGAACATCATTTTCCTCTGTTTCAAAATAATTGTGTAAATTTAATTTAACACTTGGATTACAGACAAATAGGCAGGCATATATTCTTGATTGTGTTTATTTGGTACATTCATGTTATATGAATGTTTGTTTTTTCATTTTTTTACTGCGAATGTATAAAAAGCTTCCCTTTCTATGTTCTCAGTATTTGCTGGCATGAGACTTATTTTCTATTTTCTACCTATTAAGGGCCACCAACTTAAGGCAAAAACAATCTGAAGTCTAAAGAGGGTTTAATTTGGTTTTTCTATTAGGAAAAAAAGAAGAAAAATGATAGACATCCAATACAATAAATATGGGGGCTTGAGATCAATATAGAGTAGGTGCAAAGGATGAGATGCAGTTTTGAAGAGTAGAGTAACAAAATAAATAATGAAGCAAATATTGACATTTTTGTCTTGAGATTTCTCATGGCCTTTATTTCAATAATTTATGGTTTGAGCTTAAGTCACAAATTAGGATATTACTTATAAATGTTCACTCCAAAGACTGAAAGAGGTTTAACCAAAGGATTTTCCCAGTGCTGGGATGGGATTTTTTTCATTTTCCCCCTTTAAAAAAGCGAGTTCTTAGAAGATTTCATAGTTTTTACCAAAAGGAAGTTTAGAAATGCTCAAAATCAACCCCTTCATTTTATAAATAGGCTCAGATGAGGGATATAACTCATCTAAAAATGACCAGAACTAGAACTTGAGTCTGAGGCTTAATCCAATGTTCTTTAGTACTTTGTAACTTTTGGTTTAAGGTAAGGCTAATTTTCTTTTAGCCTGTATTCACATATAATGGCTTGCCACATTTCAGATAATGTGATTAGCCCATGCCAGAGATGGTTAAATATTATCTTCTCTTTTTTTTCTTTTTTAAAAACTTAAAGCTCAAATTTTAAAAATCTAATAAATACTAAAGCTACATTTGGCTTTAATATATAATTGAGAAAAATTCAAAGTGATATTACCTTTTGATAATTTTCTTTGAAGATTAAGAATTCAGGTTTTCTCCAGTGCCAGATGGGGAATCTGATTTCTTACTCACTGCGTGCTATTGAAATATAATTAGGAAGTCATGTGTTCTAAACTTGACTTGCCATTTGCTCTTTGAAAGTGTCCAATTGAGTGTTCTTCAAATAACTGGTGTAAACAGATGTACTTTGGCAAAGATTAAGTAATGCAAATAAGTATTTCTGAAATCTACTTGCTTACTTAAAGAATCCAGTAATACCACTTTATTCCTTTTACCCCTTTATACATTAATGACTTTCTTTACTGAATCAAGTCTAACTAGATAAATATACTATTTTGTCTTCTGTGATTATCATGATTTAAAATCAAGTGGGTATATTAAAGATAGATATCTATTTTTTTTTTTCCTTAAGGCATCTGTGTATATGTTTACAGGGTAGTTTCTAGGCATGGTTATTTTCAAGTTTTAAGAATAATTCAGGAATATTGCATTCCAGGAATTTAATTACTGGTAAATAATTAAAGTGACATTTTAGAAAAGAAATTAACCTTTACTAGTATGAAACTTAAAAAGAAAAAGATCGCATATGAAAGTGATACTTTCCTACTGAGTTTACAAAGTTTTGTGTGTTTTTTTTAACGTATTAAACCACCCACCTTGAAGCACATTAAGTAAATTCTTTAAAGGAATTTTGTATTTTGGTCAGTCCTTTTNTTTTTTTTTTCCTTAAGGCATCTGTGTATATGTTTACAGGGTAGTTTCTAGGCATGGTTATTTTCAAGTTTTAAGAATAATTCAGGAATATTGCATTCCAGGAATTTAATTACTGGTAAATAATTAAAGTGACATTTTAGAAAAGAAATTAACCTTTACTAGTATGAAACTTAAAAAGAAAAAGATCGCATATGAAAGTGATACTTTCCTACTGAGTTTACAAAGTTTTGTGTGTTTTTTTTAACGTATTAAACCACCCACCTTGAAGCACATTAAGTAAATTCTTTAAAGGAATTTTGTATTTTGGTCAGTCCTTTTTCTTGAAAACTAGCATACAGGGAAGTTGGGTTGTATTGTGCTAATGTTTTCATCACATTGGCGATTGTGCGGGGCTGTGAACACTGGTGTTGACTTATAAGGAAATTGCTACATAAATGCAGAAGTACAAGTCACTACATGTTCCTCATTTGTTTTACTTTGCTATGAAGATTTTTTTTTCCCTCCCGAATGAATAGAACCAATGCTTGATAAATCTTATTTAAATGGTGCATATAATAACCTTATTTAACTGGAGGTTAATGTGGCCAGACCTAAGAAGTAAAAAAAAACCTCTTGGCAACCAAAGTAGATATTATAAATCAGAGTACCAAGGTAATACAGCTTGTTTGGTACTGCTATTTCTCCACTTACTTGCCCGTGACTTAATCTTTTTTTCTAATCATGACCTTTTGAGCACTAGACTTATACAACTCTTTATTGATGCTTCAAACACCTCCATCTCAACTTATTTAAAATTCAAAATTCAACATTTTCATCTTCCTGTTCTTGTACCCAGACATATTCTTCTCATAATCTCTTAGTTAATTGCTTTATTACCTAGCCAACTGGCTCTCCAATCTTAGATTTTTCATTATCTTCTCTTTCTTATTGATCTTAAGCTTCCCAGGCCTCTTAATAATTAAGTAAAATTTAAAATTCTGAACTTTTCAGCACTGAAATGTTCCCAAACAAATAAAAATCATTTGCCATTATCCAGGCCTTTAAATACCTCCTACGTTTGGATCTTTGTGCAGCCTTCCTCCATTTGCCCAAAGTACTTTCCTTTCCTTATTCAAAATTATGTTCTTTCTTCAAGATCTAACTCTGATGCCAGCACCTTTTATGTGTTTTCCCTACATCTACACTTCACAATCAGTCATTTTAGGACTTTATACTATCAGAGTCAGTTTTTTACTATAGATGTATACTGAATTTTTCTTCTACCGTATCTTGGCTTTCTTGTGGTCAGGCACCACCTCTTGTTCTTTGTATTCCCTCTACCCTCTAGCACAGTGAGTGCTTGTAAAGAATATGACACAATAAACATTGGGATTCATTGCAGTACCTCCTGTTTCTTCATGTCTGAGGGCCGATATCATTAATGATGTCTAAAATAATAAGAGACTTTTGGTCATTTGCAAGTTTCCCTGTATCATAAGCATAAATTTGTAAGTCAAAAGCCTCAGTTTAAGTCCCATCTCTACTTTCTGGCTATTTTGAGAGAATTTCTTCGTTTGTATAATATGGATCATAATGCACGTTCATAATCCCTTATTTGCAATTTTGAAATCCAAAATCCTCTGAAAAACTTTTTTTTTGTCAAAAAA